>NW_024378106.1:0-17353 GCF_016835505.1 Polypterus senegalus
TTTCATTTTTTTCTCATTTTCATTTAGTTGTAGTTTTGAGTTTTTTATATTTTAGTTCACAAAATTATTTTAAGAGATAGTTTGTTTTAGTTTTCATTAATGGGAATAACACTGAATAAAACTGAACTTGGAATGGTTGTTGGATGGAGAGATTTCCATACCGTGTTGCAACAGTACAAACTGCCTAAGTCTTTTTGTAATGATGTAGATTTAACTGGCTCATTTCAACAGATTTAGAAAATAAAGAGGTTGAAATCTGTCGGGTCATATTAAAAGAGCATCAGGTCAGGGAGCATGCACTGGTACAGCGTGTTGCCACATCGCCCTAGTGCCGTAACTGACTCTCCCTGACAATGCATGTAATGTGTCTCAATTGGAACTTCGTGAGCAATCACTCGCTCACACAAAGTCAGACCAGCGGTACCCAAGGATTCTCCGAAGAGACACAGTACCGAAGGAGTCCAGTCACTGGAAAGGGTTGATGTCTCAAAATCAAACAGCAAAAAAGGAAGCCTCTAAAGACTTGGACCTTCATCCTTTACAAAGATATCAAGAGTGCCACACACCCCTTTCCAGCGACCTCATGATTGCTGTGCTTTCTCAATCCGTCTACTGACTTCATAGGAAGAGGCACCACAGACATGAATGTCACGGCCAACTTAAGTAAACCTCTCAATGAGGTCGACACTCTCTCCATAGACAGACATGCTGCTGCTGGCTGTGCCCAAGAGGTTATTAAAGGCCTGGGTCTTGGTTTACATCAGGACACTCGCAAGCCCAGACACTCAGACTCCTCGCTTAGTCTCTCAAAAGACCCGATCAGAGCCTCCATTGAATCCAAGAAGATCACAGTATTGTCAGAAAAATCAAGATCAGTGAATCTTTCTTCACCAACAGTTGCCCCACGGCTGCTGGACCCCATGACCCTGCCCATACAAGCATTGAATAGAGTAGGAGCAACAGACCCCTGACGAACCTTATAATCAACTGGCAAAAAACTCAGTGGTTCTACATCCACTCTGCACAGCACTCACAGTACCAGTGTACAGGCCGGCCATGATATCCAGCAACCTTGGAGGGATCCCATGAAGTCTCAGGATGTCCCACAGGGCAACTTAATCAACGGAGTCGAAAGCTGTATGAAAATCGACAAGGGCTGCAAAGAAACTCTGCTTATATTTGCATTTGTAGTCAAAGAGCACCTTTAGTGCTAGGATGCGGTCAGTGGTAGACTTCTTAGGCGTAAAACCAGACTGCTCAGGTCACTGATAAGTGAGTAAGTGATCATGGATCCTATTGAGGATGACCCTAGCGAGGACCTTACCCAGCGCCAAAAGCAGTGTTTTCCCTCTGTAGTTGCTGCAATCCAGGCAATCACCCTTCCCTTTTCAGACAGAGATGACAAGTCCTGTTTTCCAGAAAATTGTGAAGATGGCTGTCTCCCAGATGGAATCAAAGATTGCTTGCCATGCCAAGAGGACAGAATTACCACCAGCCTGGAGAAGTTCACCCAGGATAACACAGATCCCTGCAGCCCTTCCCTACTCTCACTGGTTCACCACCTGTGCAATCTCAGTGAGACTGGGGGGCTCTCAGCTAATTGGAGGATCAGCCTCAAGAACCGTGGACCCAGAGATGTTGAACGTTCTAGCTAGAGGATCAGCTTTGAACAACTGCTCAAAGTAGCCAGCCCAGCAGGTGACAAGTGCATCATGTGATTCAAATTCATATTGTTTTAGTGGACCAATTACATAAAACAAAATATGGAAAATAATGGCAAATGAACAACCGTATATTAGATAAATGAAGATTTGGTTAGAAACATAACTGGACTTATTGATACACTTTGGCATTTAACAATTAAAGCTACAGATTATGGGAAATATAATTTGACAGTTCATCTGGAGAGAAGGTCTTACTTATTTAAAATTATTAATAACAGAGTAGGAAATCCAAAAGTCTTATTTTCAACCACTGATCGCCTTTTAAACCCAGTTCCAGTAGCAGTGAAAGCATCACAGGCTAAAAGTGAAAGTTTTGAAGTATATTTTACAGAAAAGATGAATAATATTAAACTGACTTCAAATAAAAAAATTATTGAGCATCAACAAGGTGTGTACTTTGAACCTGGGCACAAACAGACACGTTTCATTATTTCTTTCTCCCCCTGCACCCACAATATAGTGCACAAACTCTTTCTTTGGCTTTCCTTCTCTTTCTCTTCTGCCACCTCCACTCCTCTCATCACATGTTCCACCCTCTGCCTCCTGACTCCAGCTCCCCGAATGGAGTGAGGTGGCCTCTTCTATACTTCACCCGGATGTGCTCCAGGTGCTTCCTAAAGATCTTCCGGCAGCACTTCCTGTCGTGGTGGAAGTGCTGCCTTCTATGGCTCCATAAATGTTTGGGCGGGCGCCCCGTGCCCCAATAGGGATGAGCTTCCAAGTTCATCCATGTACACTCCCTGTGGCTGCCCTCTCGTGTTCCAGGGGAGGTATTGTCCCTCTCCCCATCCTTCCAGAATCCCCAGCCGTCCGCCTCAAAGGTCAGCACTGTGAACTAAGCTGCTTCACTAAAATTAGCTTATCTGAACTTCGTAGAATAATTACTCCGTTAAAACAGTTCACTGAGGTATTCAACCGCATTCCTACAAGCTTCTTGAATTAGTAAATTGTTCATTAGACTCTGGCATTTTATAAGATTTTTCCAAAACTGCTGTAATTAAGCCTCTACTCAGAAAAAAACACCCTTGATTGTTGTATCTTAGTCAATTGTAGGCCAATCTCCAATTTGACATTTTCAGCAAAATTCTTGAAAAAGTAAGTTTTCAGCAATTAAGTGATTATTTGAATAAAAATGTTATTCTTGATAAGTATCAGCCAGGCTTTTGATCAAATCATAGTACTGAAACAGTTCAAGTGAAATTAGTAAATGATCTGCGAATTAATTCAGATGCAAATAAAATATCTGTACTTGTTCAGTTAGATCTGCGCGTAGCATTTAATACCACAGATGATGATATTCTTAAAAACCGTGGGGAGGGCTGTCAGGCACTGTCTTACACTGGTTTAAATCATATATAACTGGAAGGAAATTCTTTCTCACTTATAGAAATTGTGCATCAAAAATACACAATATTCAATATTGTGTACCGCAGGGATCAATTTAGGGATCAATTTTTATTTCCACTCTTCTGTTAAGCCACATAATTTCAAAGTATAATATAAATTACCAGTGCGATGCTGATGTCACATGGCTCTACGTATCCATTGTGCCTGATGACCCAGAGGCTCTAAACTCTTTAATCCGCAGCCTTCCTAGCATAACAGAATGGATGAATGGGACTTTCTGAAAACTAAACAAGGAAGAAACAGAACTGTCAGTTATTGACAGCAATAAGCAAAGTGAGAATCTAAGAAACAGAATTAATTATCTGGGGCCTCATGTATAAACAGTGTGTACGCACAAAAATGTTACGTACGAACGTTTCCACGCTCAAATCGCGATGTATAAAACCTAAACTTGGCGTAAAGCCACGCACATTTCCACAGTAGCTCAAACCCTGGCGTACGCAAGTTCTCCGCTCGGCTTTGCAAACTGGCGGCATCCAGAGTCAAAGCAGTGCTGCTGTTCCCATGTGGTTTCCCTTTCTTTTTTAGATCCACATCCCTGACGCGGCTTTATAAATAAACTGAAATTAACTGCATATTGTTTATTAGTTTAAGGCATCTGATTGTAATTAACCTGTAACAATATAATGGTCGACGGAATGGCCAAACTATAACAAATAACATAGCTGCTTTAGCGTTGTTACTCTCACTGCACCTTCTTCTTCTTTCAGCTGCTCCTATTAGGGGTTGCCACAGAGGATCATCTTTTTCCATATTACTCTCACCGCACCACTCGGAGTATTTATATTACTGTATCTGAGTGTGAATCACAGATCTACAGCAGCTGATCGGAAAGAGAATTATCAGTATTGGTATCACTTCTGGCGCTCCAGTTTCCTCCCACAGTCCAAAGACATGCAGGTTAGGTGGATTGGCGATTCTAAATTGGCCCTAGTGTGTGCTTGGTGTGTGGGTGTGTTTGGGTGCGTCCTGCAGTGTGTTGGCACCCTGCCCGGGATTGGTTCCTGCCTTGTGCCCTGTGATGGCTGGGATTGGCTCCAGCAGACCCCCGTGACCCTGTGTTCGGATTCAGCGGGTTGGAAAATGGATGGATGGATGGTATTACTTCTGTAATAAAATATTTCATCAAAGGTTGCACACGGTGCAGCAAGCATCTTGCGTGAGACATGAACAATCACTGCGCCACCGTGTTCCCATGTTTAACAACATGCTTTAACTCCTATCATCATGAAAACGATATCAATTATACATGTCAGTATTTTAATTATTCAGAGAGGTGTAATATCACGAATGCAATGGATTCTGTGCCCTGTCGGATTGAGGAAGAGAAAGCCCATTTTAGAAGCACGTAGCGATTCACACACATAGAGCACCTAGAAGATCAAATACAAACCAAAGCATTTAATTTGCTACTTTAGTTATGATGGGATTTGAGAAACTAGTAAATTAAATGATTTTAAGATGAAGTTTATGGCATTCTACTTTAATGACAAAATAAACTACGTGATTACACTGTGTCCATAATAAGCTTTCATATGACACTCAGATGGTAAGCTACAACTTGCCTTTTCACAGTGACTTTGATATCTGACAACTTTTTTTATTTCGAGCACTGTGCGACTTTGTGAACTTGAGCTTTCAAGTTTCTCCGACACGCTATGTCACTCGATCAACTTCCTTTTGTTGTTTATACCACTGTTTAGGCAAACAAATAGTACGTTTTTCATTGCCTCCACTTGGTATTCGCTGAAATTCTTCTGTTTCCCCCCCGTGCTTTTGCCATTGTGTTTTCACAGAAGGCTGAGCTTAAGGGCTATTTATATTAAATTGCTTATTCAAAGAGGCGTCATTCTGGGAGGAGACAGGGAAGGACAGCAGGCACGTGCATGTGCATGTGCGTTACTTTTCACACTGAACCGGATTTATGTAGCGGAAGAACGTGGAAGTTGGCGTGGAAGTTGGTTGTGGACACATTTTTTCTAGTGTCATTTCTTGTGACTGAAGACAGAGATACTGATATAATTAAAGTTAGTAAAAATATTTTATTAATACACACCAGGCAAAGGTAAGAATGACAGAGAAGCACAGTCCTAGGACACCTGCCCTTCATCTGCGCCCAGGTGTCGGTGTCCTAAATCTTTTATAATGCTAAGCAAAATTTGACCTTATGACTTTAGTTGCACAAGAATTTCAAGACATTACATCTTTACAATAATTTTGTTTGGATCAGTAGTTACACAATTTTAAAGGTCATCAGTTGGGCACTTGTAACTTCTTGTTACAGAAAACAGAAGCTGCACTTGTCGCAAGACAGACTTCTCGTGGCCCTTGTCACGCACACCAGATTTGATCAATAACTGATTTTTATTTTTCCACATTCCCCCCTTTTTATCAATCTGGGCATGACAAAGAGTGAAGAAAATTCAGAAGGTGGAGGTAAGGGATGGGGAAGGAGGAGGAGAGGGGGAAAGGGATGAGGAAACTGAAGAGGCAATTTGGAGCATATGTTCCTCGTGTAGCATATAGGCCTTGGCTATAGAAGCAGTGAAATATTTGGATATTATATAGCGAATAAGAGGAACAATGCAACATCCGATAAGTAAAAGGACAATGAATACTACTGCCAAAGAAATAAATACTGATTTTAGCCTTTGGCCCCATGACCCAAAGGTGGACATGAACCATCGATCCCAAGGGTCAGAAATGCCTGAGTTAGTGGCAAGTTCATTGGAAAGAGATGTTAGGCTGGCTAGTGCTCGAGTAATGGACCCATCAGGTGCAGTATTATTAGGGATATATGTACAACAAGCATCACCAAACATAGCACATACTCCACCTTTCTCAGCAAGTAAACGATTTTGCCAAGTCATTAGGGAGGTATGATCTAATTGTTCATGAATACCTTCTATAGCATTTCTAGTAAAATTAAGGAAACGCTGCTGGTTATAATATAAGTAACCATCTATTCTGGTCTCCATAACCAGTTTCTACTGAGAACGTGCTTGTTAAGGTGGTTAGATTCAAAGCCTGGACTAGGGTTTTTCCTCACTGGGATGCAGTAGTCAAAAACTAAGTAGGAAAGGGGGACAGAGGAGAGGGAGCAGGTGTCTTGACCTTAATTTGAAAGAGTCCTCGGGGATCATGACCACTTGCATATGCAGCTAAGACATAAGTTCCTGAATCATGCAAAGAAGGATTCTTTAGAGTAATGATTAATGGGTTACACTGATTCTTAGCACACTCATGAGAGGCATGTCCCTTTAAAATAGAGAATCGAGTCTTTAGGCCATACTGAGTAGCCTGCCAGGGTTCATAACCCCAGTCATTTGGTCCTGTGTTTGCAAACACATCACTCCAGAACAATTGCACAAAAGTCAACCTGGTATGAGGCAGTTTCCTCAACCTGGAAAGTCAGTGTCACCCGTGAAGTGGATAATGGAAGAAAAAACAACAAGAGTATGTATATTATGGGTGCCATCTTTTGCAGTGCGGCGTGAATCCAGGCGGAATCCTTCAACCTTTACAGCGTGTGGTGTGGACAAAAGAACTTGGAACGGTCCTCTCCACCTAGGCTGATGCCAATGTTTCCTCCGGGTGTCTCGAACCAGGATCCAGGTGCCCAAGGGAATCGGCGAGTCCTTAGATGGAGGGCTGGTTCTCCAAGCCTGATTAACCTGCTCGTGGACTTCCTTCAGGGGCCTGGAGGCCTGTAAGACTAGAGAGAAGATCATTGTCCACAGTATGCAGGTTCACATTTCCTATAACCATGCCAACGGGCATGGGTCGTCGTCAGGATTTCAAACGGCGATAGCCCCAATTGCCGGTGTGTCCGTCCCTCAATCCCATTAAAGCCAGGGGTAAAGCATCTGGCCAGGATAAATTGGTTTGTTCACAAATTTTTGCAAGCTTAGCTTTTAGGGTGCCATTGCATCGTTCCACAATACCCCACTTTGTGGATGGTATTTGCAGTAATGATGTACATTGATCTGTAGCCAGGTAGTCAATTCATTTATTATGGAATTCACAAAGTGAGTACCATTATCTGTCTGTAGCTTTTGCGGGATGCCCCATCTTGGAATAATTTCTTTAATTAGTGCTTTAGCAACCGTTTTGGCATCATTGCGTTTTGAAGGGAAAGCTTCTACCCATCGGGAGAACACATCGACAATCACAAGGCAATATCGGTAACCTTTAGACGGTGTTAGTTCAATAAAATCCATTTGGAGGTGTTCAAACGGACCCATTGGGTTAGGAGTACGCGGGACTTACCTGAGTGCCTTTTCCTACATTAAACCTTTCACATAATGCACAGCGTCTACAGAATTGCTCTGCATATGTAGAGAAGCCTACAGCTTCCCAATGTTTTTCAACATCTTGAACCATGGCATCTTTCCCAGCATGGTCAAGGCCATGGGCTATTTTGCCATACCTGGAAAAGAAGCTTTTGGGAGAAAAGGTTTGTTAGTTTGCTGATGAGTCCAGACTCCATCAGAGAGGGATCCTTCTTTGGACCACTTTTTCTTTTCAATGTCCGTGGCTGCACTCTGTAAAGAAATAATTTGATTATCGGGGTCCTTGTCATTTCTCTGTTGGAATAAAGAGATTGGTGTGTTACTGTATGCAGCCTCTTTAGCAAAGTAATCTGCCAATTCATTTCCTTTGCTGACAAGGTCCTGTTTTCCTGTGTGAGCTTGACATTTAACAATCGCTAGTTTTGATGGTTTAGTTATGGCTTCCAAGAGGGATTCGATTAACTTTTGATGTTGGATGGGCTTGCCAGTACTGGTCTTAAATCCCTCAATTTCCATAATGCCCCATGATCATGGCAGACTCCAAAGGCATATCTGGAATCTGTATAAATTGTTATGATTTTTCCTTCGGACAGCTGACATGCTCGGGTGAGCGCTATTAATTCAGCTGCTTGTGCACTTAAACTTGATGAAATTCGATTTGCTTCCAGCAGGCGGTCCCCTTGGACCACTGCGTAACTAGTTGAGGGTGCTCCGTTTTCCAATCGCAAAGAACATCCGTCTACAAAAATATTTTCTCCAATTTCTAAAGGTGTTTCTTGTAGATCTACTCGAGGCTTTACAACCTTTGTTATTTCTGTATGGCAATTAGTGTATTGCCCTAGCAGTAGTGAGATGGGAGGTCTTAGCCTGTACTAAAATGGAATGTACAGCGTGAGGCACCTTTACTGTTAGGGGGCTCATGAGCACTATATCTGTACTGGCTAGCACAGCTTCTGTTGTGGCAGCCACAGCCCTAAGGCAAGGCGGAAGTGCTGCGGCCACAGGATCCAATTTTTTCGAAAAATAAGCTATTGGCCTTTGTTTATCCCCATGTAATTGTGTTAAAACTGCATTCATATATCCCCCTTTTGTCCCACGAACAGGTAAAGGGACGAGAAAAGTCCGGAAGGCCCAAGGCTGGTGCCACCGAAAGTGCATTTTTTAAGTCACAGAGAGCCTTCTCAGCCTGCTCGGACCATTGCACCTGACCAGAAAGAGGAAGGCCAGGGGTGTTTGCTAAATTTTGTAACGGCTGTGCTCTTTCAGTGAAATTCAAAATCCATTGCCGGCAGTAACCCAGAATGCCCAATACAGACATAACCTGTTGTTTTGTGACAGGTCTGGGAAGATTTTGAATGGTGTTAATGCGATCGCTAGAGAGCTCTTATTCCATTTGTGATGTCATGACCTAAATATTGTACAGTTGTTTGAATTAATTGCAATTTAGCCTTTGAAACTTTATGTCCATTGTCCCCCAGAAACTGCAGTAGTTTTTAGTGTCTTGCGACAATCTTCTTCAGTAGCACTGCATAACATAATATCATCTACATACTGTATTAATGTACTACCTCGGTCTGGCCAGAACCCTTCTAAATTTTGAGCAAGCGCTTGTCCATACACACAAGGGGCTTCAGTATATCCCTGAGGCATGACAGTCCATGTCCAACGGCGCTTCAAAAGTAAAAGCAAACCAGAATTGCGAGTCAGGGTGTACGGGGATAGAGAAAAAGCATTGGCTAAATCAATTACTGAAAAATAACGAGCAGAGGGAGGGATTGCAGAAAGAATAGTGGAAGGATTAGGTACAATAGGAGCTCTAGGAAAGATTGCAGCATTCACTTGTCGTAAGTCTTGAACAAAACGCCATGAACCGTCAGCCTTTTTTACAGGTAAAATGGGAGAATTAACTGGAGAATATTTAATTGGAATAATCGCGCGTTTCACAAGATCGGAATGTATGCGGGAGATGCCAGCCTCTGCTTCAGGAGACAGAGGATACTGCGCAGCAGCGGACGGAAAGAAGATTTAGGGTAGATCACCAGAGGCTCACAATGGGCTATCCTTCCATAATCATTTTTACCCTGAGACCACAAAGAGTCAGGAAGCGCTAAGAGCCAAGAAGGGAAGTAGTTTGCAATGACAACGCAGAAAGGGAAGTGCAGCATAATGTACGATGTACTAAAAAATCAGTTTGAAGCACAACTTTAGTTATTAAATGGTCTGAGGTATCAAAACACCTGAAGCAACATGTACCCAGTCTGTTCTATTAAGACATTGTTCTACCCATGATCCGATTTCCACCCAATGGACAGTGCTTGATTTAGCTAAAGAAATATGAGGTAAAAATATTCTGTGAATATGTAAGATGTACAAATGCAGCAGCTTTTGTGGGGAAATGAAAATGCAGGGGATGTGAAGGGTTTGGGCAGGTACCTGATGAAAGAAAAGATACTAGCCAGGGGGTGTCTACTTCTATAGGGAAATATTGGGCAGTGCAATAGGGTGTCAGGGGCTTGGAGATTGGGAAACAAGCAGGAGGGAAATGAGTGAAGGGCTTTAAGAAGGATGGTGTGTGGGGAAACATTTCATTGAAATGGAGAGAGAAAGTTTTGTCATGAGATCCCTTCCTAAGAGGTTAACTGGACAGAGCTGATTTAAAGAGTTAAAAGCTGATTTAAAAGAAATCAGTGTGTTAAAGTGGAATCACTGGAATGCAGCTGAACTCGAAGAATCTCTTGAGGCAGGGACCTCCTTCAGCGAAAGGGCTGAGCAGCGTGGCTCCTGTGTCCACGAGGAAAACAGTTTCAGTGCCATTCACCAGCCAGCAAAGTCAATAATGGATCAGTCTCTGAATTATGGGTGAGCAAAGGTAGTTGAAGAGAAGGGCCGGGGATCCCTGCATTCCTATGTCCATGAAACATCAAATTGTTCAGGTGGTGGAGGAGGGGGTGGGCACTTGTGAGGGCAATTGCGGCAGAAGTGTCCCATTTCACCACACCCGTAACAAGCATATGGTGTAGCGTTTGGATCTGGAGGGGGAGGCAGCTGAGTGGATGATCCACTTGGATTAGGTAACATATATCCGCTACCTTGTCCCCGTCCACACCCTTGTCCCCGGAAAAATCCTCCACGTCCACGACTTCTGCCGGGAGTGGCCCCACCAGTGTAATAGTTCATTTGTGCTGCAATCAGCTTTGTCTGGGTGTCTGACTCTTTCTGCTTGCTCTGTTGTTCAGCATGCGCTGCGTGACGTTTTACTTCCTCAAACGCGCAGCCTCTCATCTAATACAGGATACCTTGTTTTGAATGTCGCTTCTAAGTCCGGAAACAAAAGAGGAACTGCAGTTTTAGTTCGGTTGTCTGGATTTTCAAGGCCGGAGTGTGTTGCCATTAACTCTTAAATTCAGTGTGCCCATTCATCTACTGTCTCTTTTTTTCTGTTTGGCAGCCGAGATAAGAGACCAGTCTCTGCCTTTCTTATACTTGTCCTTAATATTATTTTAACATGTTCCCATTGCGTAATAAAGGGACCTTCATCCCGGCCCCGAGGCAACGCTCGTTCCACTGCCACGGGTTTCCGTTATGCTGTCCATGATTGACAGTCTCCCATGTGGTGCCAAGCTTTCTCCACAGCACCTGAGTCCATTCTGCGGCATTAGGCTTATACATATCATACAGCTGCTGTAATTGTTCTATGAATTTTTTAAACACACCGATGACTTTGGGATCAGGCAATTCGGACACAACGTCCTTCAGCTCTTGAATGTCTCAGTTACGATGTATCATTACAGTAGTGGGGTTATTAGCTCCTGCAGGTTGCATTGAATCATGTCGGGGGGGTTCTGGGATCTCAATCAGGGGGCATTCCAATAACGGGCCTGTGGGTTTGGGGACTTTAAGGGGATTGAAAGGTGGTGTTTTGATTAGGGGGCTGAAGGAATAGGGTTTGACTTCTAGTGCGTTGTGAAATGGAGGTTCTAGGATCGTGAAACCCACCTGCCGAACCCATTACGTTACTTTGTCATTCCCGGATCAGTGTGTAATGAGGGATCATAATGATATTCTTCAAAGAAACCAGACCCCAAGGGATCATCTTTTAATTCTGGTGCGGTGGGCTGGAGGTGGTGGAGGAACAAGTGTGGGATATAACGGGTCTTTTTTTTTCTAGTTCTAACTTTCTGCAGCCAATAATTCATTTCTGTACTGCCTTTAAATTACAATCTTTAATAACCAACTCCCATCTGTCATACATAACACATACCTCTATTACAACATCCTCATACACTTCTACATACAACACCCTTGTGCATTTCTACATAATATTTTTCTAATTTCCTGAATTTCACTTGCGTCTTCTGTCCCTTCTAATGTCCACCGCTCTGCTTATTCCATTTTTTACATGCCCTTTTAAAATCCAATCCTGTGTTTTCTCTATTAACTTTCTAGGTGACCCTTTTTGTGCGGCGTCTGCTGATCCTCCGAAAACAATCCTTCCAGCATAAAAGACTTGAACCCGGGCCGGTTGGCAGGCTTGCTGTTATGTATTCCCATTTTTTCCTTTGCTTTTCCCCGAGCCCTGTGCCAGATTTATCTTTCTATCCTTGTCCTACTCGTCCCCTGTCCGATGAACTATTGGAATGCTGAGTGTGCCACTCACCCAACGTTCCCTTTAATATTCCCAGGGGAAGTATACTACACTATTTCCTACGTTACTGTCACAGTGCACGGTGAAAGCAAATATTTATTTCTAGTACGTACTTTTTATTACTCCCTTGTTTTTTAACCTGTTATTCTTCTATTCTATGCTCTATCCTCTGTCCAATAGATTTGTCCGGGTTTATGGGTGTACGCACCGGATCCCGTCCTAAATCCCCTTTTTAATTCCCAGAGGATAGTGTTCTATACTATCTTTCCCAACAGGAGTGACCTAAAACAAGGTATTTCTTTTCCATTTACTATTCCCGGTCACTTTTATACTCTACAGCAAGCCCGCCCCCAGCTTATCTTTTTACGGAAACCTCCGGGTTACTTACCCCAGCCTGGGTGTTAGTCAGCTCTGTCAGGAAAATCCTTCTCAGTCACCGTGGTTGTACCAGAAGGAGACCGGGGACTCCTCACGCAGGAGTCGTCTCAGGACAGGGCAGTCCTAACTTTTATCGGAGCTGCTTACTCTGCTGCCGGTGTACACTGTAGCGGCAGTCTGCTTCAAGAAGACAGATCGCTGAGATCGTCCCGCTCGAGGAGTCAGCCGGCCGTCTCCTGCCCCACGTCCGGGGCCAGAAAACTGTGGACACTTTTTCTCTAGTGTCATTTCTTGTGACTGAAGACAGAGATATAATTAAAGTTAGTAAAAATATTTTATTAATACACACCAGGCAAAGGTAAGAATGACAGAGAAGCACAGTCCTAGGACACCTGCCCTTCATCTGCGCCCAGGTGTCGGTGTCCTAAATCTTTTATAATGCTAAGCAAAATTTGACCTTATGACTTTAGTTGCACAAGAATTTCAAGACATTACATCTTTACAATAATTTTGTTTGGATCAGTAGTTACACAATTTTAAAGGTCATCAGTTGGGCACTTGTAACTTCTTGTTCGTTACAGAAAACAGAAGCTGCACTTGTCGCAAGACAGACTTCTTGGCCCTTGTCACACACCAGATTTGATCAATAACTGATTTTATTTTTCCACATTGGCATTTGCACAGATTTATGCATTTGGATTTTTTTGTGTGTACGAACATTTCCGCTTTTGTGCTTACACCATGTTATAGTGTGAGTTCTATGCACGGCACTATAAATGAGGCCCCAGGCCCTGCAAATTAAACCAGATGTTAAGAATTTAGGCATTATTATTGACTCTGACCTTAAGTTAAGATCGTATATAAATAATATTACGAGACTGCATTTTTCCAGCTAAGTAACATTGCAAGGTTGAGATCTACTATAAAATTTAAAGATGTTGAAAATTAATATTGCACATTTATATTTAGCCAACTAGATTACTGCAATGCTCTCCTATCAGGACTACCAAGAAGGACATAAATCGGCTACAGAGTGTCCAGAATGCAGCAGCAAGAATTTTAACCAAAAGGAAAATATGAGTATACCCCAATACTAATATCTTTACATTGGCTGCCAGTGTCCTTTTGAATTGATTTTAAAATACTTCTTCTTATATACAAGGCTTTAAACACTCTTGCCCCTACCTACTGTACATCTCATAATATCAGTTTCCAATACCCAATCTTAAATCTGCATATTTAGTTCTGCCAATTATTCCAAAATCAAAGCGTACAAGAACTGGTAAGGCAGCTTTCTGTTCTCTTGCACCTAAAATTTAGAATAATTTACCAATGGAAATATGGTAGGCTAAATCTGTGGAACATTTCAAAAAACTTATAAAACACATTTTTAAAATCTGGCTTTCCTGTAATGATATCATAATATAGTGATCTGATTAGAAGTTTACTTCTTTGATATGTTAATAAGTTCCCAGCCATAATCCATTTCTTTTATACGTTTCTTGTCTGCCATACTGTGTGGTGGTGTCTTGTGCCACCCACACCTGCGCAGAAACACTCTGTTCTGCAGTCACCTGGGGTATTGGAGGACATGAGGAGGCGTTGGACACGTTTATTGAGGACAGCAATGACTGTGCCCAGTGGAGGGTGGGCCACCAGCTGGCCGAGGTCATTCTGACTTTCATGAGGCACAAACTGACTACCATCAGACCTAACAATCTTCTGACTGTAGCCTTCCAGAGGTTTATTTTTCTCCTATGGCCATCTTAGTTGTTTTTTATTTTCCTCTCCTCCATGTCAGTTGGTCAAACATTCACATTTAGGAATCAAGAACTTCAATTCCATCTTAAATCATCTGAAACCGCAATGGACTGTTTTATTTGTTTTTGTATCATTTCATTAACTTTAATAACATTAAACTAATTCTGCTAAATGGGCTTCCTAGGTAAAACGTAGATTATATATATATATATATATATATATATATATATATATATATATATATATATATATACACACATATACAGAGAGAGAGAGGTCCATAAATATTTGGACAGAGAAAACTTTTTTCTAATTTTGGTTCTGTACATTACCACAATGAATTTTAAATGGAACAACTCAGATGCAGTTGAAGTGCAGACTTTCAGGTTTAATTCAGTGGGTTGAACAAAAGATTGCATAAAATGTGAGGCAACTAAAGCATTTTTAACACAATTCCTTCATTTGAAAACATGCCAATGCGATCAGCAAGTTATCAGGACTTCTAGCAGAACTGGTAATGCAGCGATTTGAAAACGTGGCTCTATCTCAGTTTACACCCAAAATTTGGATACGCTATGTGGACGACACATTCGTCATAATAAAAAAAATGATCAGCTGAAGGAATTCTACAATAGCACACAAACCCCACGAACAATCTGAGCACAGTCCTCTTTAATGCTAAAAACAAGAAATCGACAGCAGAAACACGAAACGTAGCGTACAGCATTCCATGCAGTTTGTGCTCAGCGGTATACATTGGACAAACTTCAAAAAGAATCACAACACGTATACAGGAACACCGCAACACCGTCAGAAGAAAGGACTCACTATCATTGATCTAAACGCATACTAAATCAACAGGACATTCATATAATTGGGACGATGTACAAGTAAAATTTAAAACCAATAATAAAGGGCCAGAGAGCTGGCTGAATCCTGGTTATCAAATGAGAATGTCATCAACAGACACTTGGACATAAATCCAGCATATGCAAACTTAAGAAGAACTTATTAATAATAAACAAGACTTTACACCCAATAACCCCACCCCCCTGACCACACGGATCTAACCACCCCTCCGGTAAGTTATTGCTATATATTGCCTTTGACTCTTGTAAGTCTAAGCATTATCCTCTGATGAAGACCCTGGTAGGTTGAAAGCTCAGGAATAAAAACTACTTTATGATACGTGATTCATTTTCTCCCTTTGTGGATATCCAGCTGCAAATATGCAGACCGTATCACAGACCTTCTCTTCCATATATATATATATACACACATACATACATACATACACACACACAGTGGAACCTCGGTTTGTGAGCATAATTGTGTTCTGGAACGTGCTGCAATCCAAAGCACTCATATATCAAAGCGAATTTCCCAATAAGAAATAATGGAAACTCAGATGATTCGTTCCACAACCCAAAACTATTCATATAAAAATGATTAATACAAAATATAAAGTAAAAATATATAAAACAAATTAACCTGCACTTTACCTTTAAAAACAATCATGGCTGGTGTGAGTGTGTTTCTAAACTCATGTGGGATTACACCCAACGGGACGAAACGCAGAAGAGTGTCCCAAAGCAATCGCAGTCTCCCAAGCGCTGTAGCAGTTAAGCCATATAAGCATCCAAAAGATCGCAGACATCCTATAAGCGCTGCCGTCAATGGGTCATACAAGGAACATTATAAAGATCCCACTACAATAAATAACAGCGCTGTTGCCGTTTCAAGCTGAATAAAGCTGGTGTTGTTAAAGTACTGAGACTCAATTTCGTGTTTTGGGGCGCAAGATGGGGACTCGCACTTCACAGCGCACACACACACACACACACAGTCACAATGCTCTAGTAAACAGTATACGGCTGCGGATGTTGACTATATAAGTGAGGCACACAGACTCAGACGGAGAATAGGAGGCGATTGCCCTCAGGAGAAGAGACAGAGATAGAGAGAGACACATGCAAGAGAGATAAGGAGAGAGCTACAGCCGCGTGAGCGAGAGATAAGGAGAGACGGAGAGAGAACCACCATCAGCTCAGTTGTGATCACATGACGCTCAGCAGACAAAGTGTATCATACTACTCGCACTGCAAGACATGCTTTCTTTTATCAAGTCAAAATGTATTAAAAGTTTTGCTCGTTTGCAAAACACTCATAAATAAGTGTGTGTGTGTATATATATATGTGTGTGTGTATATATATAACACCTTGTTGTTCTTTTGTCAACCTCAATGTATAATTGTATAATTTAAATCAGAAAACCTTTTCAGATGAGTGAAGGTTTTTTTGCTTTATGCGTGGTTAAACTTTGCTTAATACTATCGGTTTGATTTTGTATTTAGTATACTTATATTTATTACAAATTATCATAGCATTAATTAATGATAATAACCTAAGTAAATGTGGAATATCTTTGTTTTTGATGATTAATCTGTGGAAACCACTTTCAGTTACATGTGAATGTATGATACAGTGCTATATAAATGAAGTTATTATTATAATTTCGATTATGTCAACCACTATCAAGAGGTCAGGTGGTTTATTGATCTCCCAATTCTTCTCTACCCTTTATGCGCCAGACCACCACCTTTGGCACTGGTCTGGGTGCTTTGCTGTGCCCAGTTATTGAAGTAGTTGAACACCTGGTGCTGCACCTCTGCTGGACTAGGGGGTGAGGTTGCCATCAACGGAGCAGGAGGCCCTTCACATAAAATGGGTGATTTCTTAGCTCAGATAGTACATCTTAGGAAGGAGTTTACCTTACTGACTGACCACGAACCTCTGTAGTATTTGTGTACCCAACAGGATTCCAACCCTTGGATCACCAGCTGGTTTCTAGGCCTTCAGCTCTATACATTGTTCACACACTTGTGTCACCAGTTCACCTTCTGGGTTCATCCAAGGTCAGCGATACACCCAGGGTGAGGTGAGAGCACCATCACTAATGGCATATCTTTTTCTCACCTACAGTGCACAGAAAACACCCAATGAGGATACAGAAGCCAGAGAGAGAGAGACAGACGACACACACACACTGCTCCAACTAGGCCTGAACTTCAAAAGATGGAGGTCCCAGTCAAGACCTGCTACTGAGCTTAACCCGGGGCTAGAAAGGGAAAAAAAAAAAAAAGAAA
>NW_024378107.1:0-28524 GCF_016835505.1 Polypterus senegalus
TCCAAAGAGAAAGTACCAAGGATTGTTTTTCATCTAAGGTCAGGGAAAGCCATGTCTCACAAACATATAGCAAACAGGAAGCACCAGGACTCTAAAGACTTGGACTTTGGTGGTTTTGCAGAGATATTGGGAGCACCAAAACCCCCTTTTCCAGCAACCCATGACCCCTATGCTCTCCCAACCCGTCTATTGATTCAGGAACAGTCACCAAGAATGAATGTGCCAAGAAGTCATAAAGGCCCTTTGGTTTTAACCTGGGACAAATGCAAGCAAAGTCAGATTTCCCCAGCCCGATGATTAGGCCTCCTTTCTCCAAGATCTGCTCACTAGCAAAGAAAGATCAGTAAACTTTTTTCACTAGCAGATGACCCTGCTGCGGGACCCAAACCTCTAACCCAATCATCAAGCAAACGGGTAAGGCAAGAACACCCCCTGACAAACCCCGAATTAACTGGGAAACCTAGAGGTTCGAGCAGCACTAAAGTGCGCCAGCCATATATCTGCACCTGGGAGATCCTGGAATCTCAGGATGTTCAGAGCGCTCGACAACTGGCAAAGCTTTGAAATCGTCTAAGCTGCAAGAAACACTCAATATTCACATTTGTGCTCAAGGGGAACCTCAGTAAAGGTAAACTTCTAGGCATAAAACTAGACCACTCAGTTGGTGTAGGTGAGCAAGTGGTCACGGACCCTATTGAGGAAGACTCTAGCAAGGACCTGACCTGGCACCAAGAACAGTGTTTTTTACCTGTAGTTACTGCAATCCAGGTGATCACATTTCCCTTCTACAGATAGGGATGACAAGTCCCTTTTTACAGTCAGTTGGGATGCGCGCTCCAAAGGGGAAGCAAAGATTGTTTCAATGCCAGTAGGACAGTCTTACAACAGCCTGAAAATTTCACCCTGTTACAGGTCCCTACAGCCTTCCTTCCTCAGCTGGTTCATCACCTGTGCAAACTCAGTGAGATTGGGTGGTTCACAGCAAATTTGGGAGAATCACCCTCAACAAACATAGACTCAGAGATGTCCAACATTCGGCCATAGGATCAGTTTAAAATAGCTGCTCACAAAGTAGCCATCCCAGGGGACCACAAATGCAGTGTCATCTAGAGCCTGCTCCATCACCTACTCGACTGTGACTCTCTGAAGAAAATATTTGAATTTGTGTAATGCTTTGATTCCTCTGTAAGCAGTACATGGGGCACTAGACCATAGATGGTGTGTCCACTCACAGGGGTCCTCAACAAATGCCTCTTATCTGCCCCCCAGAGCCCCTCAAAACTGTCTTTCTCAATTCCTGGTACAGACCAGAGTTGCCACCAAGCTGTGCACTGTGACTCCTCTCAGGTATCCAGGGTGCCAGTGAGATTTAACACACCCTTCTGGGAACACCAGTAACACTCAACAATCCTCAAAACCTCAGTGTCTTGTCATGGAGGTCTCCACATCTCATTAGGATATATAGTGCACCTAAGTCTGCAAGTTCCTCACACTGTGCACAAACTTTAGAAACAGCCTGATCTTTGGAGTCTGGCCAGGCCCAGCCTCATTCTCCTAATGGGTGATAGCCTACTGGACCTAAGCTGGATTTTTAGAGTAGCAACAACCAGTTTTTGGTCAGTCACAAACTGGCACTTTGAGACCCTGCAGATCTGTAGGAGCCTCAGAGTCTGCCGATGTGGATGTGATTGATGACCTTCCCCAACCACCAGTTTGCGGGTCCCAAGTTCCCATGTGCTCAGTGTGATTCTCTGTACGTTCACTGAAAGGAGTGACGGACACCATCTAGAAGAAACTGATCCGTCACAGCAACAGCTACTCCTGAGTATAACAGCCACATAGCGACCAGCCAAAAAGGTATACCCACTCAGAGATCTGCAGTCCCAGGTCTGCACACCCAGTGGGTGACAAAAACCGAAATGCAGAGTTTACAAGCTCCTCCAGCAGCAGAGGAAGATGATCATCATGCCAAAGAGAAAAGGGCGTTCCACGTGTCACCCAAATTGGCCGCCTCAAATTGGGACCAGAGGCTGTGGTGGGGAAACCTCACATACACCGTTCCCAATCCCCAACAGGCCTGAAACCCACTGGCTGTCCAGCGATTTCAACTGTTCCCGGGATGAGGCTCCAGGGCTTTCCCCATCCCCTAATAATGAAAGATCTTTCCCATGGACAGCTGCAGCAGGGCTACTCCCTGGAGAAGCAAAAAAGGAGTTCAAGTGGATTCCAGGCTGAGAGTTTTCCACAGTGGCTGGAATGCCGATCTTGCCCTTTAACCCCAGGTTTCCCCTGCAGTTGGGGCTCTTGTAGGGCCAGATGCAGTTTAACATCATACCAGGGTATTGACCAGTATTTATTATTTCTAATATATTAAGAGAATACACTAATAGATTTTTTTCCCAGGACCCCAATGGGTGCTTTGATGAGTTACAGAACATGGACAACATATTTTACAATGATAGCTGACACCTGGGTGAAGTTTTGAGTGTAGAGTCTCTTCTTCTTTCCATAAGCATGCTATTGAGTAGTGTAATAACACTTTCACTGTGATGTGTTTGCATGCTTCTTTATAATAGTTCTCAACCTTATTCATTGTGACCATTTGTACTGTGCTGTGTTCGGGCCCCTTAGCTAGAGAAACTATTTCTTTGAAATGCTTTGAAATACAGAAGAAACACAGTCTATTTGTTAGGGCTTAATTTTGTGGAATTAGCATATGCTATCAGCAGTGCCATGTGGGCTTTTAATTGAACGTTGCTTGGAGGATGTATGCCAGTTTACTCCCCCTGCTCTTCTGTACTTCTCTGGGGTTATAATGGCAGACCATTGGGTCCACCCCAGTCTCTGAGCTTGGGGTGGAGTGGAAGACTCCTATGTGTTCTTAATTCAAGAATAAAACTGGAGCAAGATAAACAACTGAAAGTTGTCCAGTGTGCTCTGCATTCCAATAATAGCTCAAATCTGAATAAAGCTGAGTACTTTTCCCTCCAAGTGCCAAAATATAAGTCTCTGCTCAGTTCTCCTTTTCCTGTCTTCTGAACAACTCAAACCCCAAACATGATGATAATTAGAGTATAGGTATATTCTTGTTCCTTTTCTTTTAGGGCTAGTAATTGCAAGGCCTTTTTGCCTCCCAGGTTTTTCCCTTTTTCACGGGCTCATTCAATTAACTCCCTATGGTGGAGGAATGAACTGTGAAGTGCTTTTTGAAATAGTGTTTATAAGTAAAATCATGCAGAGCCAAGTAAAACAGCAGCTTTTCTAAAAATCAGGACATTAATGCCCCCAAAATCTTTGACATTGTTCCTATAGAATAATTATCAGAATATTCTGGCAATTCTTATCTGAAAACAAAAGTATTTGAAACAAGGTACATTTTGTTTAAGCTTCTTGTAAAAGTCTTATGTCAGCAGTTTAATTACACTTTCAGAATTCAAGAAAAGTTCTGCTCTTTTCTTTAGTGTGGTTTATTAGTATTGTTATAATCTGTGTCTGTTGTTTTTTTTGTATCATTTTTCACCCTGGACTGTGACATTTTTTATTAAATATTGCTTAAAAATTGAGCCTTATTATAATTTTAAATTTACTTGTTACTTCTTCATTAGAAAATATCACGTCTTTTGCAATTGATTATTTTTATATTAGTGACTTTTTTTTATAGTTAGATTGCTTTACTCGGTTGGGTAAAGGTGCATAGAACCAAAAATTTAAAGATCGAACCCACGAACTCCTGGTTATCCGAGATTGCAGATTCTCCTGAAGATTTTAGCATGGATTGATGTATTGAAATGTTTTACAGTCTATTCCTTTGAGCTGTAACTTGTGTTAGTCTTTTTCTCCATGGTGTTTGAAATTTTGCTTGGTCTTTAATTACTGTCACCTTCTTTTTCCTTAAAAGTAATATGCCTTGCTAGCAGAATATGTGTACTTACTGTATCACAGCACGTATTTGTTGTATGAATTTACAGAAATTCGTATAAATTGATATAAATGGAAAAACAATCAAATTAATTTGCCATGTAATAAAACAATTCTTTGTGACAAAGTTTTTGGGACCAGAGTTGCTACCTGAAAAATGAATTATGTGAATGTTGTATATATATTGTCAGGTTTAGTTCATTTCTTACGTTGACCTTCCAAATCAGGATATCACCAGATGTGCCTACACACAGGAGGTGCTATCTAAGAAGGTCACAGAGGCCTCTACTGGTCACTTCACTTCCAGTTAAATTCTTAAACAGAAATATAAATGTAAGATATCTAAAAAGGCAAAATTGGAGCTACAGAGATGATGAAGGAGAGATTCCAACTCTCTTCAGTGCAATTGACAAAAGTCCAGACCAAGTTTGCCAGTGCATAGGAGGAAGAAAACTTAACTAACAACACAACAGTTGAGACATATAAACTAAGGTTGCATTAATGAAACACTTCCCTGCAGTAACTGAAATGGAAGATGGTTTCTGCATTTGAATTACTTCTTTCTCTTGAGGCTTGTGGATTAAGCTGAAAGAGGAAATGATGTGAGTATTGATCAGTAGAGGCAGCAATAACATATCTTATGTTAAAATACGATTGGTCAGAACAAAATAGAATATCAGAAAACAAGATTTCTGAGGTTAACGCACAGATCTGCAAAACATTACCTTCGTTATAATCCACTTGATTCTAACGTATAGCATAAATGTATTCTCTTCTCCACGCATGTAGTAGCCATGAAAAGGATTTGCAGTACAGCGTCGTCAGTGCTAACAGAAAAGCAATTCCTCCCTTGCCATCAGGATTTGAGGAGAAGACTAGAAAGGGTCTCCTTGCATGTAGTCTTAGATGACAAACAGCACAGACACTAAACCACCAGTGTAAGCTGGTGACAAAAACCTTAATCTCTTTTCTGGAGCTCCTACTCAGTTCTGGGCTCAGTCCCTAGCTTAAGTAACAAAAGAAAAATTATTTTACACTATAAAAGTCTCCTGACATTCAGTTTTAGTTGCTAATGACCAGCCATCTTTAATAAATGTTTCTCTTGTATATATGCTGATTGGGAGTAATATGTCATTTAGCATGGCAAGACATCCATGGAGCCTACTGAGGACATCTTAAATACGCTTTACAGCAAATGTAGAGAGACTGAATGCAAACTAAAGTCCTAAACAAAAATAAAACATGGAAATATTCAGAAAATGTGCCCAAATCTACCCAGAATTTCACAAGCAGTAAAATAAGCAGGCTGCAGCACTGTACATCATTTTGAGGGCTTCAAAGATATTACAACCCCAATTCAAAAAGGGGTGCTGTATAAATTGTAAATAAAATCAGAATGCAATGATTTTGCAAATCTCATAAATCAATATTTTATTCAAATAGAACAAACAAAACATATCAAATGTTGAAAGTGAGACACTTTACTATTTAATATGAAAAATATTAGCTTGTTTTGAATTATAGCAGCAACATGTCTCAAAAAAATTTGGGACGGGCAACAAAAGACTAGAAAAGTAAGTGGTACTAAAAGCAGCTGGAAGAATAATTTGTGACTAATTAGTTTAATTGGCAACGAGAATTGGCAACAACATGAATGGGTATACAAAGAGCATCCTAGAGGGCATAGTCTCTCAAGAGTAAAGATGAGCAGAGGTTCACCAATCTGCAAAACTGCACCTACAAATTGTTGTGCAATTTCAGAATAATGTTCCTCAACGTAAAATTGTGAAGACTTTGAATAGCTCATCATCTACAGTACATAATACATCAACAAATTCTGAGAATCTGGAGAAACTCTGCATGCATGGAATTGAGGCTGAAAATCAGTATTGGATGCCTGTGATCTTCAGCCCTCAGGGACACTACATTAAAACAGTAAAGCACTGTATGGGCTCAGGAACACTTTGAGAAATGATTGTCTGTAAACACAGTTCGTTGTGCCATCCACAAGTGCAGGTCAAAGCTTTATCGCAAAGAAGAAGCCATGTAGAACATGATCCAGAAACACCGCATCTTTTCTGGGCCAAAGCTCATTTAAAATGGACTGAAGCAAAGTGGAAAACTGTTCTGTGGTCAGACAACTCGAAATTTGAAATTCATCTTGGAAAACATGAACACTGTATTCTCCTGACTATAGAGTAGAGACCATCTGGCTTTTATCAGCAATCAGATCAAAAGCCCATTTCTGATGGTATGGGTGCATTAGTGCCTATGGAATTGACAGCTTGCACATCTGGAAAGTACAATCAATGTTAAAAGGTTTTAGAGCAACACCCAGACATTTTTTCAGGGAAGGCTTTGTATATTTCTACGCGACAATGCTAAACCACATACTGCATCTAAAAAACAGCATGGCATCCTTGTAGAAGATCAAGTGCTAAAGGCTGCCTGCAGCCCAGATCTTTCACCATTTGAAAACATCTGGCACATGAAACAAAATCATGACAGAGAAGACTCGGACTGTTGAGCAGCTAAACCCTTATTATTAGACAAGAATGGGACAATATTCTTCTCCCAAAAGTCCAGAAGCTCATCTCCTCCATTCCCAGACGTTTACACGGTTGTTAAAAGAAGGGGGATGCTACACAGTGGTAACATCTCTGTCCCTACTTCCTTGAGGCATGTTTGTGGCATCAAATTCAAAATGACCTTATTCTTTTCTTAAAATGGTTGTGAATAAAAATCGTGTTTATGAGATTTGCAAATCGATTCTGTTTTTATTTACATTTACAACCCAATTTTATTTGTTGTATTTTTTAAAATGGTTGTGATGCTGCTTTTTCATTAAATGTCCCCATAATGTTCTGTCTTTGACTTAGTGTAATACATTTTGAAAGTAGAGCTTAAATGTAACTATGTAAGTGTTTGTTTTGGATCAGTGATAAATTGTTACATTGTAATTATATTAACTATGAATAACAATGACAACTGAGTAATTAACTAAAAGCGTTACTTTGTATTACACAGTAAGTCGATAATAACTCATAGTTACACTGTAATTATATAGGTATACAGTGTTACCAATTATATATATTTTTGTTAACCCTCGTGGAAAATTGTCTACACATCACCTTTGTAGTCAGCACGTTAGCCACTATAAAACTTCCCTAGAGATTTTTGGTTGCATGCAAACAGATTTCTGTTATGCAACACTTACTACTATTGTATTAATTGTTTTCCAAAGTGAAATAGAATATCGTCAAAAAGCATTTAACTAATTCAATGTAAATATCTAGAGGCATCAGTATGTCAATATCATTTGTACATTCTGTACAGTACCTATTAAAAAATCTGCTGTTTTTATTTTTAAGACACCAGCACCATGGTGACTTCATTTGATTTAGGAGGAAAATAATGTAGTGTCAGGAGTTAAAATAAAACGGTCTCTACATTTCCATTGAATTTTGTTGAGTCCTAGTTCTATTCTTTATCTCTCTTCTTTACTTACTCTTTCTCTCTCACTTTTTAATTTGTATTAAATCTGCACTTTGAGCAGTCCAAAGTAAACTGCCAACCAGCCTCTAGGGTTTTGCCTACAAGATAAGAAGAATGCAGTTCAGTAGCAGCTTTGACAGCCTTGCTTCTGAATACAAAGTTAAACCCCTCAGCTGCAGCAACTATGAGCATCTTTTCATTTCTTTTTTTAAACATACTAAATCTGAAAAAAAAGAACAGTTGGCAAAGTCCTCCTTGGGGTAGTCAAGCAGGATATTATGCCCTTCTGTCCACCAGCTCATTTTCTGCTTATGAAGTCATGAGGAGCATAAGTGATCTCCCTCTGTTCCTTTTTCCCCTTGCATACAGATTTTCTAGGCTTTTGATCTTGGCTGGTGCCTGTATCTCCGGCATGCAAGTGAAACTAAGTGACTTAACTTCTTCCCCTTTTATTCTCGCTTTAAATCAAGATTTTGTCGTCTTAACGGTATCTCGTTTTTCTCAAGTCAGCAGTTCCTGTAAAGGGAAGTATCTCTTTGTAACAGAAAGTGCAATTCATTGTGAGACAGGACGCCATTTAAAATTTTGACTTAATTTCATCCATCTTGGATTTCAGTTTATGTGTTGGTTTAATATATTTTTTTGCATTTATTGCTTTAAAAACTGCTGAGCCAAAAGGAAAAAATGGCATAAACCCAGCAAAAAGGAAATGCTCGTTTTAGTCTGTTGTGGTCACCCTGGTTTTAAGGAATGGTCCTTTCTGCCTTTTTGCCCCCAAATCAGAAGTTTTCTTGTTTTCTTCTTGTGTGTATTTCAGGAGGATTATTTGTTGCTGTTTTATAATATTTGCTGAGCTTCTGTATATTTCTTCAACTTTTAAAAGTAAATTTCACTATTGATAAATAAATTAGTTTTATAAATAAAGTCACTTCATTTTGAATTTCAGAAGAAAAAAAACCCCTCAAGGCAAGGAAGAAAATGCCCAAGTTGTACAAAAAAGGGCCCCAAAATTTGAGTTTATCTTTTAATTGGCGGTCATTGGGGTTACTTTTCTTTTTTGGATGATAATACGTAACAAACAGATTGTTTTATCTTGGTAGAGTAATATATATTGCTCTACTGTCCCCTATTGTATTATTAATATGTAGCCTTAGAATACCTAATCTCACAGACTTACCACTGTATATAACTAATCCCCACCTTCCTTCTATATCTATAACCTCAGGTAATTAGATGTAGTAAAAGACAAACAGGAGTTAAGTTACATATAAAATAATGTATTCTGATAATAATCATAAATAATAACAAGAGACAGTCGAAAAAGGGGGATGGGGAAGGCAAATGAATACCTCCACCACTTGGTTTGCCTAAATTATAAATAAAGACATACAAAACATTTATCAAGTTATATGCAAAATAACACATCACAACACTCACCAGATCAATGTTTTGTGCAATTCTTTATATACAATGTCTTTAAATTGTTTAAAGAGTCTGATGCATAACTTGTGCATTGTTTGGCAGTATTTGCTCTCCCAGTTTTAAAAGTTGTCCTCGGCCATTTGTCCATTACATATCTTCTTTTTCAAGACAATCTGAAGAACTTAAAGCTCCTGTGACTTGTATCTGCTCCAGCTTGCTTCAACTGTTTCTTTAGCTTTCTGCAGTCTTCATATTTCATCAGATCTGTGGTTCAAAATGAGACAAGTCCACACCTTCCACTAAACTAGCCCCCACAATTTAGTCTAGGGGAATTTTAATCTGTTTTGTGTCTAACTGCTAATTAGCGCCTGCCCCCAAACATCTGTTAACATATGCAGCTGTACAAACATCAAAATTTGAAAGGTAACATCCCACAGGTCCCCATCAACCACTTCTGCCCAAGTGACGACATGTCCACTGCAAAAAATGTTCAAAACCAACATCTGTGCCTCTGCACACATTTGGGTTGACTAGTGCCTCTTGGCTTTCCTACCATGGTGCAACTCTTTGACTGCCATCAGCCTTTACCAGTAGGCTGCATAAACACCAGAGACATCAAAGTTTATGCAACTCTCATCATTCCCCGTAGGCACCCCTAGAGTTGTTTGCTCATTTAATGATACTCGTTGCTAAACACTGGTTCAGATGGCCCACTGGGTCCTCTGCTTGTACCACAGCTGACAACCTCAGCAGGGCTTCCGTATTTTCTTAATTAGACTATACCTAAACATCGGAGCCCATATGTCTTGCAAATGTACTAGCTGCACCTGCTTTCGTGAAGAGTTCACCAATTTGCTCAGTATACCTTTTCTTTAATAATAGTATTAATTATATTAATTATCCATTAAAATTAATACCCAGGATGTATACTTTTTTAAGCCAACATGAATCCCCTTATTTGACTATTCCTGACTGGTTTGTTCCCCCCTTGGAATATAAATTTGCTGCAGTAATGAACAAACCTTCCTTAAACTATAGTATTCTGATTAGTCCTATTATTGCATGACTTGTGGACTTGTTACTCACTTAAACCCCAGTAAGTGTCTTTTTCTTGTTGTCTCTTCAGTTCTTCTTCATGTCTTTGTCTTTGCTTTGTTGTCTTTGTTGTCTTTTCCTCTTTTTTCATTTCTTATATAGGCAGGTCTGAAAAATGGAAGGTGACAAAGCAGTTTCTGTCCATCTCATTTTAAGAGTTTAGACCGGGTTAAAACCAAACATTGGCCCAGGCATTCATTGGAACAGCGGCACTAGTGCCATTTTTGCTCCAATGTTCTAGGGGTAACCCGACTCCTGCTTGGATTTTACTCTGCTAATTGCCTTCACTTTATTACCTGCCCAAACCAAAGTCCAAAAAAACTTCAATAGAAGTAGCACTATTGCCAAGGCCAGAAAATTGAAATAGAAATAACTATTTTCCTTTCCTGTCTTCCTACTACCCTTCTTTTTTTTTCATTTCATTCCCTGTTGCCCTTTTTTTTATTGTATGGTAACAGCTACCTGAAAGTGTGGGCTGAAACCTCCAAAACCCAAAGTCTAAATCCAGCATCGCTTTTAAAACTGACCTGTGTTTTACTAAAGACCAGCTCACTTTTTCCTTTTTAGCTTGGGAGAGTCGTAGGCTGTCTTTTTGAACAACTGGTCAGTCAGGTTTCAATTACTGAACCTAAGTGTGTGTGCTTTTTAATTACATGGGCCTAGATAGCTGTTAGGACCCTCACACCCCTGTGCATTCCTGGCTTCTGCCTGAGCTTGAAAAAACTTCCTGCTGCACCATCCCCATCTTTTGTTCTTTGGCTTGTCCTGTTTCATTCAAACCAACCCCTAAACTGGTGCACTTTTTTTCCAACTTAGCCACTTTTGCACTACACTTTCAGACCTTTCCACACAAGCACTTGAATCCCTTTCATTTCCATTGTTCTTTGTTTTAATTCACACTTTCTTTACTCAGTATCAATATCCCAATATCCAGTTCATGCCCTCTAGTAAATAATTCATTCACATTTCACCAGTTCCTCTGCCTTCTATCTGATCTCTTTGTCCTAAATCAAATGTCAGTGCAGCACTGGTTACCTTTCTTAACAGTGGTGAAATATCTATCAGTGTAGCATGCTCTTAAATTGGACAGACCTCAAATTACTTGGGGATTGTGGTGCAGTGGAGAATAAAAGGGAAAAAAACACCCTTGCTGTTTTTCCTTCCTTTCTCCCCTCCTTTCCTACACTCACATTCCCACTCTTTATCTGAGGGACACATCTGTCTCATAGAAGTCCCCCCACCCATGTTTTAGGGGTTTCCCCGTCCATCTGGTTCATTTCTCTTTCACCATGAAGGGTTTTCATTTCTTTTCCTCTTTCCTCTTTCTACTTTAGCGGGGGTGTTCTACAAAGCTAAGACTTCACAATTATCACAACCAACTGTTACATCTTTAAATCTCTACCCAACATTCCATAACTTTCACTTTCATTAACTTTGCTATTTTCTTCCCATCATGATCTTCCTTATTACCAATACATGCTAGTAAACCTCTTATAACAGCAGCTGTTCTTTAAACTTGATCTCTGTTTTCTTGCTTTAATCCTTCCAGCCCCTTCCATTTTGTGGCACCTAGCTCAGCTACTGCTTTTCTACCTGAACTACAGGTTCTAGCTTAGCCTGCTTCCCTCTCCATCCATTTGGGAAAATGGCGACTTAAAATGAACTAGGCATTTCTAAGTCTACAATTCTCTAATACAATTTCAAATTGCTATGGGTTGGCTACTTTGCCCTTCAAACAACACACACATACATACACAAAGATTCTAAACCAATAAGTACCGTATGAATGCAATGCATGTCCCATCACTCCAGCACTTTAACCACCTTAAATGCCGTATGAATGACATGCATCTTTCACCACTCCCTTGCACTTTAATTAGGGGCTCACTACCCCCAGCACTAACAAACATGCGGGTGTCTTGTGACAACATGAAGTCTCTACACTTTGTTGGTTATATTCCATTCAACAAACCAAACAATGTTTCTTCCACCATTTTACACTGGGTGACCTAAAATTCACATACATAAACAAACACATACATCAAAACAGTATTGCAAAAGGTAAAACCTGGTTACCCCAAAATCCTGCCACCCACAATTGTTTTCTTGGTAGATAATATATATTCTACTGTCCCCTATTGTATTATTAATATGTAGCCTTAGAATCCCAAACTCAAGACTTACACTGTATATAACTAATCCCACCTTCCTTCTATATCTATAACCTCAGGCAATTAGATGTAGTAAAAAAACAAGCAGGAAGTTAAGTTATGTAAATAATGTATTACTGATAATATTCATAAATAAAAAAATGCAAACTATATTTTAATATTGCACCATACAACCTGATAAAATGGTGATGTAATTCAGTGGCACAAGACTTGCAGTTACTAAAAATGTCTCTAGTTAAGGCATCGTTGGTGCTCAGCTTTCACCACATGTCTGTTCAATATGGCTGTGAGCTTTTTCTTCATTGTTTCTTCATCCTCACAGGTTTGCAAAGAGATGCTTCTTTCATCATATGTTGGTGAGAGAGAGAATGTGGTTGAGCAAGTACATTTATAGATGTTTCTCCCAAATTTCCCAGAACCAATAGGACATCATGGTACTTAAATGCCTCTGAGACAAGCCAATTCAACAGCATATCTCAGACCAATGAGAGAAATAGTACATTTAACACCTCAACCCCAAGACCATATGTTAACTAACCTGGCTTTGTGTGGGGGATCAAACTGGTTTAAACACATCCCCCAAACCTGTCATAAAATTACAAAGAGACATCGTAAAAGGGGATGGGGAAGGCAAAAATGAATACCTCTCACCACTTGGTTTGCCTAAATTATAAATAAAGACATACAAAACATTTATCAAGTTATATGCAAAATCCCACATCACACCAGATTCAAATAGATGACTCAGAAATGAGGTTGTACCTTTAAAGGAAGGCTGGATCTCAATTCCCCTGTTATCTAATTATTTTATAAATATATACTGTATATACATGAAAGAAATTTAATAGGTTATTGGATTACATAGTATACTCAGTTCAGGTCAAGAATTGCATGGTTGTTTTGAATCAATATGAAGTTTGGGGTTTAGTTACAGTCATTGATATAGTAATTTTGAAACAGACAACATAATCTTTATTACAGTCATGTTTTTAAAGTATCATTTATTTTGAAAAGAAAAGAGAACGTTGACAGCATATTACTCAACTAAATAAAAAATATAACAAATACAATTTACAGTAAATCCCAATCAGTCCAGGAAAACAAATGAAAAAAAAGAAAACCAAAAGAAACCAACAGAAAGAGAAAAAAAAATGCATGCAGAAATTCCCTTTAAAATATAAAAATTAATGCATTAAAAATAACCTGGGCCCAGTTTATTCAAATTTATATTAATATTTTTGTCATGTTTTAAAAAAAATTAAAATATTTTCTAAAGAAATTAGTTTTTCTAATTTGAGAAAATATAATTTACTTAATGGGGTATATAAAAAAAAGGATAAATTCTTCCAATCAAGATAGGTCTGTGTGCTTATTGTAGTAAAACATTACAATTGATTTTTTCCTGTACTTTCGCCTTTAAAGGATCAAGGGGCTGAACATCTGGCTATTGAAAAAATAAAAAAGGGTTTGGTCAGAATGATGCTAATTTATGCACTCCCAAAATTGGGCCTAGTATGACGGTGCTCAAAAGATGGGTCTTGCCTGGGGATATTTTCAAAAGTTAAATAGGATAAATGTGATCAAAAAGATTTTAGTGGAATTAGGGTCGGGAACAAGAACTAGAATTGTTCTATGGGCTGATTTTCACCATTTTCAAGATATTAATTAAAAGGACCTCCACACTTTTTTTGATCTTTGTTGATCTTTAAAATTTTTTTATACTGTATTTTTTAAAAATTTTTCTAAACAAGACTAACTAGTGGAGAGATATTTTTTTTTTTTTGTGTCCTGTTCTGGAATAAATTATGTCGAATGTGGCGATAACAGTTTTTTCTCAGGGGGGGGTTAAGCTTTTTTGGGCCACCCGTAAAACTTTTTTAAAAAAATTTTTTTAGATGTTTTAAGATTGCCCGGACACGGAGAAAAAAGTAAAAGAAAAAAAGAAAAGGAAGAGATGGAGGTAAAGGGGAAGGGGGGGGAAGAATAAACAAAAAATAAAACCAAGCCCGAATCTAGACCTCAAAAAGGGGGTAAAAAAAACAAACCACAAGAAAAAAAACTTGCCATCAGCTACATGAAGATTATAAAGTAAAATTTTTTGGGACAATCATAAGTAATTATTACTAAGGCATTTAGGGAACCCAACCTTGATCGAAAGTTTCCAAAGCTATTTAAACCCCGGGAGCACCTGGGGGACCATGGTGAAAGGTTTTTTAAGGGCACCCAATAGTAGTGTGAAGGGGCCCAGACCTGCCCCAAAAACGCAGGGAAGATGGGGGGGTTCCCAAGCCCAAAATCAGAGGTCACCCCAGGCGCGGAGACCCTAGGGAGGCCGTCCCCAAAAAACCCCAACCCCAACCGAGGGGTGGGGGGCCCACCCGGGGTCAAAACCCCAGCAGCCAGCAGAGTCGGGGAGATATCCACGGCAACCCCTCAGGCCCCCGCCCGCCCCCCAATGGGGGCCGGAACCCAGCACCTGGGCCCAAGGCCCCACCATGGCCCCAACAGAGCCCGGGGGCAGATCCCCGGGAGCCAGGGGAGCGCCCAGACAAGGGAAAGGTGGGGGGGCGGGTTTGTTTCCCAGATGTCCCAGGGGGGGGTAAAAACCCCCCCCACATAAAAGTCACACACAAACACAGTCATACACCCCTCCTCATGCCCCAAAATACATACAACCCAAGTTTTTGGGATGTAGAACACCCATTCCCCTCCCCCCCCTACAACTCGTCCGGTGCTGCCTTGGGTCAACCATTCCCGGAAAAAGTTCCCCCTTCCGAGGGTAATAGTGGCGGCACCCCGCCACGGGAAAACCCCACCACTCCAGACCACGGGGCGGCCGCTCCACCCCCGCCCCCACCCCCGGGCAGCAAATTTTAGAACAGGGTAATAAGCCCTTGTCTCCCTCCCCGTCAAGGGTTTTGGTGTGTATTGATAAGGTGATTTTTGGTTGGGGCGGCGGGCCCGGCACCATGGCCACACCAGCTGACCCCCCAAACCCCCTTTTCCCCAAAACTCCCCGTGACTGGTCATTTTAAAAATGAAATGGCCACCTGGGGGGGGGGGGTGAAACCCCCCCGGATGCCGTTGGTTCCCCCCCAAGGCCCCCAATGGCATTTTGTGGTTTTTTTAAGTGTTTAAAGTGCAAAAAAATTGGGGTTAGGCCACAGGACGGGAAAGGATCCATACCGCACCCCCCAACCCCCCCCAAGGCCCCATGTTGGGGTTTTTGATGATGTGAAGGGGAGGAGGAAAAGTCGGGATGGGAGGAACGGGGGGGGCCTGGCCCTCCGGACCACTGCCACTGGCAAAAGGGACCCCCGTTCCCTTCCACCCCGGGCGGAGGCCTCATTTTCCCCGGCCCGGCGCAGCAGGCCCCCCCACACCCCCCAGCAGAAATTTCCCCATCCCACTTTATAAATTCAGATTGTAAGAATAAAACACCCAGGTAAACTGGAAATCCCCCCCCCGGGCATCCCCTCCCCCCTGGTGGCTGGCGTTCGGCCCCCCTTCCCCCGGGGGGCACCAGGACCCAATCCCCAGGCCCCATCCCCAATCCCCATCCGGGGCGGCCCCCCCGATACCTGCCCCCAGGCCCCCCCCGACCAATCCGGGGCATTCGCCCACTGGGCGACCCGCGCCCCAAAACCCCCTGGGCCCCCCCCCCAGAAACCCACCCCCGGGCGGAAAAACCAGGTAGGCAGCGCCCCGCCCCAAAACCCCCCGTGAACCCCCCCCCAGGGATCCTCCAGATATAAGCTCAGACTCTCCCCCCATCAAACGGGATTCCCGGGCTTTTCAAAACCCTCCATCAGTGTGATGGAACCAATCAAAGGGGCCCAGAGATTGATTTGAAGTGGGGAGAGGGTGTCTCAATTAATATGATCCCAAAAAAAGATTTCTATACTGGTTAATGCAAAAATTTTTTTTGTTTTCCAAAGGGAATTTTCTTAGCGCATATGGCAGTGGCCCAACCAAATTTGTTTAAAGGGGCATCCCCAGGTTCCCCCCAAACAAAAGGGGGGTTGGGATATCATTTTAGAACTTTTACAGGTCTTCCTTTTTCCCCTACCCGAATCCCTGAAAAAGGACGACCACGTGGGGGATATTGTTTAGAATGTTTTGTCAGTGGCGGTGTCAGATAAAAATCCCTCTTGCTCCCTGACCGTTTGGGGTCCTGTTAAATTTTGTATTGAATTTTGGGGGGGTTTTTGATCGTTTTTAAAAAATTTTAAACAAGTTTGGGGAAGAAATCTGGGCAAAGTAACTAATAGATCCACCTCCCCTTTACCTATAGGTTTCATTGTATCATTTTTTTTAATGTTTTTTATAATTTAGACATAATTTGGGGGTTTGGGAAAATTGAAGTCAATCCTTGTGGTGTTTAATTCTACTTTAAGATTAAATTTCAAATTGAACTGTGGGGGTATTTTAGTTAATTGTTCAAGAAAACCCAACAATTTCCCAGTTTGAAAAAAGTAATTTTTGTCATTAGAATTGACTTTAAAATTCCCTTTGGTTTGGCAAATAACTGTCCATCTTATATATGGGAAATTTTGACACCTTTTTCCCAAAAAACCTTTGTCCCCAAAGATTTCTACTTAGAATTCCAAACAAAACTTAAAAGAATTTATTTTCTGAATAAAATTGGAAATGAAAAAGAATTCCCGGTGATAAGTAAAAGTTTAAAACACTGCTGAAAACACATTACTTTAACGGGGTTTCATAACCACCTTCTTTAATCCTGATAACTTTTATTCTTTAAATAACTATTCATGGGGTTAAAACCCGATGCTCCTACTCTCTTTCTTTTTCTTTTGGGGTTTTCTTTTGGGGGCCTATTTCAAAACCTGATTTTCCCCTCATTGATGGGTTAAAAAAGAGGTCGCGAATCATCATAAAGCCCTTTAAGAAACCCTAAATTTAAAGAGGACAGTTTCATTTATTTAGGAGAATGCCCAGGGGGGACGGGGTCCTGACCGGAACCCTAATTTTATTTTTTCTCGACGGGGATTTTTTTTTTTTTTTTTCGCCCTCCTGGCCACGGACCTTCTTTTATTCTATTTTAAATTGGTGTTGTCTTATTTTAATTTTTTTTCTTTTTTTTTTTTTTCCCATCATGAAAAAGCACTTTAAACAATTTTTTAAAAATTTGTTATAAAAAAATTTGTTGTTGAAAAGATGAAAAATTTTTTCTTATAAAGATCTCAAGTGCCCCAACCCAAATTTTCAAAAAGTTAAACGTAAGAAGGTGGTTAAAGGTGATTTTTTGGGAAAAACAAATAAGAGCTTTCTTTTGGAAATGCAACCAAGGTTTCCCATACGGGAAACTTAAAAGGGTTTTTGGAATTTACTTGTTTGGGGAAAGGAAAGGCAAAAAAGTTGCAACATTTGTTTTTCTAAACTGGCGTTGAAAATTTTATTTTCACCCAAACTTATTAATTTTTTGAAAAAAAAAACCAATACTGGTTTTCAAAAGAAAAGGTTTTCTGGGGCCCAAAAAGTTTTTTAGAAGGCAAAAATCAGTACACTGAATATTCTAGTAAATTAACATGGAAAATAAAATGGGGTTGAAATTCATTGAAAATTAGCCTAATAAAGAAAAAAAGGTCCATGGTACAAATATGTTCCTTTTTTTTACAAGTTGAACAAAAAATTTATCTTGCCCCCCTTTTTGGTTTGGGTATGTGAGGTCATTTTAAATTTTAACCGGGAAAAAGATGTCACACCCATTAAAGAAAATCTACCCAAAAATGAAATTTAAAAAAGGGGAAATTAAAACTAAAAAATGTTCATAAAACTAAAAAAAATTTTAAATTTCCCCAAAAAAATGACTTTCTAAAAAAACCCAAGACCCGGGGTTTGCTTAAATGTAAACCAATAAAAAAACTCCTAATTTTTTTAAAGGGGTATTTTTAAAAAAAAGGCATACTATTTTTAAAAACCAAAAAGAACTAGGATTAATTACAAGACTGGGGTATGACTTGGAGTCGGAGGGGAATTTTTGAAAAAAAAGACTTAAAGGTAATATTGGATCTTTTAAAATGATGAAGGTAAGAAAGGGATATCATCTATCCCCCAAAAAGTGTCCAAAAACTTTTAAATGCGGGGGTTGGGTTAAAAAATTAAAAAAAAATTCTCTTTACCCAGAGTTCCAAAACATGTAGAATTTTTAAAAAGAGCAAAAAGTTCCCCTTTCATTATAGCAGTGATATCCGTCAGGTGGGGGAAAAAACATTCTTTGATTATAAAAATATAAATACAAGAATTCATATTGATATTTTTACATTTTATTTCGTACGCCTTTTCTAAAGCATTTACATTCATTTTTTCAATCAAACAATACTCAATACCCAAAATTAACCCAAAAAAAGGATTTTAGATTTTTGTTTGTTATTAAAATAAACAAAAAATCCGTTGCGGTAGGGAGGACCTTTTTTTTTCTTATTGATTTTCCCTTTTGGGCCTTACCCAGGGCTTTTTGGATATGGGAAACACACACCTGGTTTTGGGAATTTCTGTTTTTCCCAAAAGATCCTCTTAAGCTGAGTCAGCCTGGATGGAGACCATCAGGGGACAGGTTTTTTCAGGTCTCCCCAAAAATGTTTTTGAGTTAAATTTCCCAGGCTCTGTCAGCCCTCATAAACTTTCCCCAGAGTTTTTCCCCAAACAATTTATGGTTTTGTTTTGGGTTTCAATCATTGACCTGTTAAAAGGGCAAACCCTTTGGGGAAAGCCCCATCCTGAGCACCAGCTGGTTTTTCAAGAACATCCTGTATTTTGCTCCATTCAGCTTTCCCCAAAATTTCCCCATACAAACCCCCTGCTGTTAAAAAACAACCCCACACAAATGCCGAATCCCACCCTTTTCCCCCATTTAAATATTTTTTAGAGTCTTTTTGGGTATAGTTTTGTTTTATATTACTAGGGCTATATGTTTATGTTTTTTTGGGCAATTACTTTTTCCTTTTTTTTTTTCTCTTTTTTTTTTCTAATTATTTCATTCCCCTAAAATTTCAATATCCCCTTGGTTTACTTTTTTCTAATGCATTAAGATTTTATGTTTTTTTGGGAAAATCTTTAAAAATTTTCGGTTTTTCGTGGTATAAACAATACTAAAATTGCTGAAGTTTAAATATATAAAAAGGGCAAAATTTTTTTTTTTTTCTTTAAAAATATTTGGTAACAGAATTATCTTTTTCCCAAAAACACAAAGGGGCTTGTTGTGTTTGGGGGCTCTGTCTCTGGGTAGGGATATTGCGTAAATGGGTTTTAGCCTCCGGGGGGAGGGTGGGGGTTGGGGGGGAAGAGAAAGAGAGCAGGCTGGATCTATCCCTAATCTATCATCTAAATCTTTATAATTTAATATCAGCAATAATAAGCTGGGGGGGAACCTTTGGGGAAATGGGAAATTAAGCCAAACTTTTATTCAGTTAAGACTATAAAATGACATAAAAAAACTCAGAATCAGTGTCTCAAATGGGACAGCTTCGGGGAAATTTTAACCCTGAATACAAATTAAAGAAAAAAAGTACTTTCTCCCATTTTAAACAAAATAGTTTTTTTACGGGAAAACCCCACTTATAAAAGGGGTCGTTCGGCTGCAAAAGACGAACTGGCCAGATGTTCCATCTAGTTTACAAAGAAAATGGGGGGGGAAATTTCTCACATAGAAAGTACCATTTGCATCAGATGGTTTTTGGATCCAAGGGAGATATGTAATGGCATGGAGTTTCTAACGTAAAATGAGATAAATGTTTAGGGCCCCTAAGGATTAAAAAAACTTTTTGCATTCAATCCAATTTGAAACTAATAAAGTTATAATGGTGGGGGCTTAAGTTTTTCCCCTTTTTTGATAAAAATTCCCCCACGGGGGCAACCACCGCAAAAATAATTTAAAAAAACTATCACAACATCGATCCTGGGGTTTTTAAAACCCCAAAAACAAGAACATTTCTTTTCTCACCAGTACATGGTACTCAAGGTTATTCTTTTAAAGAAAAACTTCTTCCTAAGATTAAATCTTTAAATCGATTATTTTTTTCTGACCATCCCCATGATCTTGGGCTGAAATTCTAAACCCCCTACACTACCCCCGGGTGGGCCCAACCCCTTTATTAGCTGCAGTTTATTTTATATCCAAAAAAATCAATTCTTTCTAGAGACAAATCATCCCCCGGATCTCTGCGGGGAAAATCGGGAAACTCCCCTTTTTAGAGGGAAGATTATTTATATCTTTTCCCCCCGAAATAAATCCGAAACAAAAAATAGAAAAGCAAAATTCTAAAATAATAAGAAATGCCAATACAAGCGAATAACAAAGGAGGCAGGCCCCATTCAAATTAAATTTTGACAACAAAAAACTGAACATCTAATTTCAAATAGACATCAAAGAAATGGAGAAAGTAAAAGCTTTTAAAAACAAATTCCCAAGCAAGATGTATACCAATCTCAGTAATCATAACCCGAACAGAGATAAAATCATCGAACACAAAATATAATGTACACTTTCAGAACTACTATAAATCCCATATACTTTAACGAAACAATATACAATCTAATGCATTTCTGGATACATTACAGATACCACAAATTGAAGCTTTTTAGTGTGGAGGAACTTGATAAACCTCTGGCATTATCAGAATTACTGGATGCTATAAAAGTCACTCCAAGGTGGAAAAGCAGCGGGCCTGACAGCTACCCTGCAGAGTTTTACAAGAAATTCTCCGCTCAGCTAGCTCCCCTCCTATTAGCAACATTTACAGAAGCCAGGTTCCAAAAACCTTTAGCCAAGCACTAATCACTGTCTTTCCAAAACAAAAAGGACTTATTAAAATGTGCATCATACAGACCAATTTCACTTCTGAATAACTGACGTAAAGTACTCTCTAAAATCATAGCTAGAAGGATGGAGAAAGTGCTCCCTGGAATATCACAAGACCAAACTGGATTTATTAGGGGCCGACACTAATCTTCAAATCTTCGACGCCTGTTTAATGTAATATACTCACAAACTAAATCAAACACCCCAGAAATATTATTATCATTGGATGCAGAAAAAGCATTCGGCATGATTGAATGGAAATACCTTTTTACTATATTGAGGATTTGGTTTTGGCGAACATTTGTGCATGGATTAAATTACTGTATACTAACCAGAAGCTTCAGTTTGCATCAATAACATTTTGTTCAGACTACTTTAAACTAGAGCGTGGCACTAGACAAGGATGCCCTTGTCACCGCTGCTGTTCAATTGCCATTGAACCACTGGCAATACATTGTCGAAATACTGATCAGATAAAGGGATTAGCAGAGAAGGACTGGAACAGAAAATCTCATTATATGCAGATGATATGGTACTGTATATTTCGAACCCAGAAAATTCTGTGCCTGCAGTCTTAGAAAAAATTAAACAAGACTTGCATAGATGGTCAACCCTTTATCTCACACTAGCTGGAAGAATTAACACTGTTAAGATGAATATTCTTCCTAAGCTCCTTTTATTTCAAACATACCAATATACATTAATAAATCATTCTTAAGCAATTAGATTCAACAATAACTCATTTATTTGGAATTCAAAACATCCATGCATCAAAGAGCGACCCTACAGAAGAATAAAGGGAGGCGGCATGGCTCTACCTAACTTCCAGTTTATTACTACGGCAAATATACAGGCGATAAGAACTTGGACACAAACAGAAGAACATACACAGACTGGGACCGCAATAGAAGTAAAATCCTGCAGTACTTCTTTGTATTCCTTGCTCTGTGCTCCAATAAACACCGTTATCGGCAATACACTAACAACCAATTGTGCTCCACTCATAGAATCTGGAACCAATGTAGAAAGCATTTTAAGACGAGAAGCTTCTATCTGTGGCACCCTGCAAGAGAACCACCTCTTCAACCTTCACAAACATATGCAGTTTTAAATATCTGGAAAAATTAGGAATTAACTTGCTTAGAGATCTTTATATAGACAACGTCTTTGCATCCTATGAACAATTACATTCCAAATTTAACATTCCAGCTACACATTTCTTTCACTATCATCAAATCAGGAACTTTGTTAAACAGAACCTTCCAGATTTTCCTCATCTTCGACCCTCATCCACGCTGGAAAAATATTGCTCAATTTTGAGAATTAGACTCCATCTCTTCAATATATAAAATCATTTTACAATCCCTTCCTTTCAAAGATCCAAGAGGACATCTGGAAAAGACCTCTCATTAATATATCAGAAAAGGAGTGGAAAGTAGCAATGCAGAGAATTCACTGAGCTCCATATGCAAAAGCATACAATTATACAACTCAAAATTATATATCGAGCACATCTGTCTCGACTAAAACTCTCCAAAATGTTTCCAGGGCATGATCCAACCTCTGAACGTTGCACCAAGCCCCAGCCTCACTGGGTCACATGTATGGGCCTGCACCAAATTACATTAATCTGGACAAAATTTTAATCACTCTCAGACAGCCTTGGACTACAATCCCTCCTAACCCATTAACAGCTGTGTTTGGGGTTCTTCCAGAGGGGCTTAAAGTGGAGAAGGACAAACAAATTGTCGATGCATTCACTTACACTGTTGCTCACTGAGGCTCATTCTGATAAACTGGAAGAACCCAAACTCTCCTCTTTAAGTCAGTAGGAAACATGTGTTATATTATTTGAAATTGGAAAAAATCAAATACTCAGTTAGAGGATCGTACAGACTTTTTCAAAAAACATGGCAGGATCTAATCAGTAAATTTTAAAATAAGTTTATAAAGCAAGAGAATTTATTAATTTAGGTATTTTTACAAGCCTTAAATTTTACACCCTTTGCTTGCTCTCTCTCTCAGGGTGGATCGATCTGTTCTAAATAATCTTTATTTTGTAAAAAATTGATTGCTATGTAAGGATTGTAATAAAATTAATTAAAAAAGAAATATTATTGCATAAGTAAACGGGTACATGCCTTGTTTCCTACATGCATGCCACTAATCATAGTTCCATTCAGACTTGAGAATCTTATTTCTACACATCTGAGAGTAATTCAGGTCTCTTCTGTAAAAAACCAAGCAGACTTCCATGTGTTTTTACTGAAGGGTTTTCTGTCTATTCCCTCTGGATATAGCCCAGATCAGTGGGGTGTTGCAGTGGCGGTTGTCCTTCTGGAATTTTCCCCATCTGCACAGAGGCTCTGCAGGTCAACAAGAGTGACAATGGGTTCTTAGTCATGTTTTTTTAAAAAGGTGTTTTGTGATCCCTTTACACAATATATGCAGCTATTTAGGGTTTTGTAATTGAGAATCCATAAATAAAATACGTTTTTTTTTTTTTCCGGCATTTTCTAAATGGAAAATATTTATTATTTTGTCTCAACACCCTGTATGTTTTGTTATGGGAACTGTCACTTTGTTGCAATGCATTGACTATCACCTTGCAATATATCCCAGAACCACACAGGAACACAATATGGGGTGTGATCTAATGCAGCAGTATATAGGTGGAATAAAATATAATGTCAAATACTTCTTATTGATGTTTTGGTTACCCTTTTGAGTATTATTTGACCTTTTGTTTAAAACTTTGTTTACTTTTGTACTACTTTCATCTCCATATCTTCTTCAATAAAAGTTCTCACTGTCTCATCCCAAATCAGTACAGCAGCAGACATGAGAACCCCAATTAGACAACAGCCCAAATTAATAGTTAGTCATTTTTAACACTAAGGGAAAACCTGAAACCTTTGAAAAATGGTAATCCTTGCCACCTTAAATTCCCTTCCCCTCCCATCAGATTTTTTTTGTTTTTTAAAACATCAGCAAAGAACAGGCAGGGCTATCCATTCAAAGATCTTCCAGCTAAAGTCTGTTTATCTGGGTTTGAATCCTTAGTTATATAAGCGTAAATAATATAAGTTATTTGGAACACATGCATTTCATGTGTTTTCCCGTGTCTACAACGTTTGTAAATGTAGGATGACGGAAATGCAGGCAAGAAATGGAACACATAACTGGGAAAAAACTTTTTTGTTCTACAATTTGCCCAAAAGCTGACTGAAGTATAAAGTGCGTGAAGACTGAAGTCCAAATATCAAGTAAAACTTTCAGAAAAACTACAGATATAACAAAATAAGGTTTCTTTTTTTTAAGAATTTCACAAAGTAAAAGAAATTGGGATAGGTCAATACCACAACCTATATGTCTGCTTGGTGGTGTAGAGGTAAGAATCTGTTAAACAACTGTTTTTTTAATTATTATTATATTATATTATAAAATGAAATCATACATTTGATTGATTTGAGTCTCCAACAGCGGTGAAAAATTTATAAAAAAAGTTAGGTTTTGTTTCATTATAAAAAGTTTTGTTCATTATAAAAGTTTTTTTGTTTCATTATTCCTTTATTTACAGTCATTTGGGCTCCCCATCTGAACGGGTTTTTCAAAAAATAAGCAAAACAGAAATAACCGATGAATGGGGGTTCTACATGGGAAAACAGAACGCCCTTCTGAAAAACATCCATATAAGAACAAAGCACAAACCCTTAAGGAAAAAGATGGCACTGTTTGGAGCAGCAAGGCTCGGGTTTCATTCTGCCAGTGAATCCACTGATGCCCTTCAAAAAACAGCGGGGCTTGGTCTTCCCCTGGTTTTGAAATTTCTTTTTGGAATTTTTGTGATTTTTTAAAAAAAACATTCATATTTCTTACTGTTATCAAAGCCACTTGAATATCAAGGCCCTCCCCCGAAAACACACTTGAGCTAGGAGAACTTTTTTACAACTAAAGTTCGCGGTCAGAAAGGGTTTTAAGGTTTCCCTTTTTTGGCGGATACATTTGGGAAAAAAAAGATGATGGGGGTGCGGGGAATTTTAAGGTTTGAGATTAAATTTTTTTAGTTTGGGGTTCATTTAAATTAATTGGGGGACCATGATTGATTATCCCCTTCACAAAAAAGAAAAATTCTTTTACTTCTATTTCTCACTGCCCCGGGTACTGTTTTTTAACACTTTGATAACTTGTTTTATATTTTTTTAAAGTTTTAAACTTTTTTTTCCCTTTTGGCCTTTTTTTTGTGACCCGGTATTGATTTTAGATTTAATTTTTTGATTTTTTTTTTATATTTTTTTTTTTTAATTTTTTGGAATCTAGTTTCAAATCCTCAGGATTCCTTTTCCCTTTGGTTTGCTTACTGTAAAAAAAGTGTAATTCTTTTGCAGAGCTGCAGTCTAATCACACCTATTCTTTGGGCATTTTTCGCGTGAGCTACACTGAATGGATCAATGAAAATCTGCCTGCCAGAGGTGTTTTTAAACCATTGAAAACCTTTTGATTGGACGGGGTTTTTAAAACTTTCCTAAAATGTGAATTAGTAAGTGTGGGTCATACTTACTATTAAGTCCCACTCTGTGTACCATGAAGTTGCTACTACAGATTGTATGTGTAAAAGACAGCTCAACATCTTAAAAAGGTTTGGGGCAGCCCCCGTATATTGTTCCTGCTGCAAAGGATTATTATTGTCAGAATGTTTTGAGTTCACATTGAGATTTAAAGTTACCCAAGATGGAGGTTTATTCTTGTAACTAGAAGTAGTCAGTCTGGGTGAAACAGGAAAGCAGTAGGTCACCAGGTCCGTATTTATCGGGAAATAACAGACAATTTGACTGCCACCCCCTCCCGGTGGAAATCCTTCCTGGTCCCTTTCTCGCTCCTGTGGAGGGTTGAGCCTACCCAATAGCCCAGACCCATGCGTCAGGTGTGCACCCTCCCTTTGGGCTGCAGGGGAAAAAAAGGGATTGGCCTCAACAGACCTCGGATAAGACGAATATAAGGCTGTAGGTCAAACCACCTATGATGTGGATTCAAGTTCTGGTGTAATCCATCCTGTAATGGTATCAGTCACCGGGTAAATTTCGCCCCGGGGAGGTGAATACCTCAAGCGTTCCTTTGTTCAAAGCCTCGCTCCACTGCTGCATACTGGTCTCTCGGTTCCAATAGTTTCCGACTCAGGTACATCACGGGTGTTCCCTCCATCGACACTTTGGTCCCGGCACCAAGACCGTCCGAAATCCGCCCGGAGAATGAAGGAATGTAAAATCAGGTGCCTTCAAAATAGGGGCTGACGTAAGGGCCTGCTTAGGTTACTAAATGCAGTGTCAGTATATCATCCCAAACCCGGGTTAGGTTTCCCTTCTTTGTCAGGTTTGTCAGGCGGCTCTTTCGGAAAAACCGGGGTACAAACCAGCGAGCAGTAACCCTCTAGCCCCGGGAATGCTTGACCCCGCCGCCATGTTTGGACGAGTAATTTTTTATGCATCTAATTTGGAGATTGTGGTTTGACCCTACCCGCCCACAGGTAAGCCTAATGTTGGCTTACCAAACAAAATAGCATTTCTTTGGAATTAATAAAGTCTAGCATTCGCTAGTTCCGTATAGATCAACCTGCAGTAGATGTTCCTTCCATGTGCTGGAATGAAAGACAAGTCATCCAGGGAGGCAGCACTTCAATTATGGGGTGACACTTTGTCCACCAGATGTTGTGGAGGGGGGCCCCCATGTAACCCCAATGGAAGTACAAAAACCCGCCAAATGCCGAGGCAAGGGGGCCTTTTTTTTGAGACCATTAAAAACACCCCCTTTTGTCAATAAAGGGAAAGTAAAAATTTGGATGTCACCCGTGGAGGTCACCCCTTTTGTAGCATCTTAGGGGGTAAATTTGGGAGACTTGTAAACGGGAAGTCATTCAAAACCTTCAATTTCCCGCGGTTTTTTAAAAAAAGATGACCAGGGACAAAACTTTCCTCTATTCCCCTAGGTTAGTTTGACTCAGCCCACTTCTTTTTTTCGGAATCCATATGGGCTTTTTGACAAAACCCCCTGGTTTTTTACTTGTCATCAACAGGGGGTTCACCCAAAATTGTTTCTACTTGGGAGGGGAATTATCGACCCCCGTCGTTGTTGAATAAATTATCCCCGAGAAGGTGTAAACAAATGGGGGTGTCCGGAGGAGGGATGGGATCCTTACATCCCGGTTTCGCAAATTGACAAAACCGCTTTTGGGTAACAGTTGGGAAATTAAATAACGACCAGCCCCTTTTCTCCCCAATTCATAGGGCCGCCAATGGCCCAATTTTTGGGGTGAAAAGGGGAACCTACCAGACACGACCCCGGGTGGAACTCGGCGAAAGGGTTGAAAAACGAGCCGGGGCTGTGCGCCTTCTCCATGGAGAAAATTTTGGTCAAATTTTTTGGAAAATCTATGGCAATTGTAATATTTTTCGTATATTTTGGGAAGGACCCCCTTTCCACCCTTTTTTTAAATTATCCAAAAACCCCGGGTTTTAGGCCCAACAATAATTTAAAAATGGGGAAACCCTGGGGTTTGGGGACTTCAAATTGAAAAAAAGGACGGGGGAGGGGCCCCGTTCTTCCCCTCATTTCTTTTAAAAAGATCTTTTATTAAACCTCCGAAATCTGTTTGAGGGTATATACAAGTCTTTTAAAATTTTTTTTTTAGTAACTTTTGCTCCAAAAACCTTGGGAAATGGTCCCTTTATCCGTAAGTTTTTTGGATTCGCTTTGGAAATATCTACCAACTCCCCCTTTATATTTTAATGGGTGAACATAATGGGAAAAGCTTCAGGATATCGGGGCATAATCCCGGGGCAAATTAATTTCTTTGAAGGGTCTTGGGGGCCCCCGGTCAACCCCCTACATTCAAATGGGACATCAATTGGGAAAAGGTTGAAGAAAGTCCTTCGGGAAACTGGTAATTGAACTGGACAGGACATCAAAAAAGGGCCCCCCCTTTAATCCCAGGCCCAAAAAAAACTGACAATTGGCTCAAGTTTTTGGGCCCCCATGGGCTCCCAGGAGGTTATGAGCTGTTACAGACTTTCGGAAATCCATGGAACTAAAAAGACCTTCTTTTCCCTTCGATTACCCAATAAGGTCATTATTTAATAAAAGTGGGGTATTTCATGGAATGGGTTTTTCGCTCCATCTACAAAAAACTGCATTTTTGCAAATTTAAGTCGTATTTCCCTTTTCCCTTTTTTAAATGAAAAATTTTTCCCAAAATGAAATTCGGCGACTGGGGACGACTTACCTTTGGTTTTGGCCGCGCAAAGGGGGGAAGGGGGGTTAAAACCCGGGCCCCAAATTTTCCAACTTCTTAAAGACTTCTGCTCCCTCCGGGTGTTAAAAGGCGGGGTTAAAGGACGGAACAGCATCCTCAAGATCTGGTTTTTTTTAGGAAGGGTTGTTTTGCAACAGTTTTTAAACAAAGGGACCCCCAAAATTTTTTCGGGCCCAAAAAACCCCCCATAAAACAAAAGGGGGAGGGCCCGGGAGGAAGTTTGGGAAAAAATTTACTAAAAAACCCCCAAAAAAAAACAAACATTTTTTGCCCCAGATTTTGGCCATGGGTTTCCA
>NW_024378108.1:0-5472 GCF_016835505.1 Polypterus senegalus
AAAAGTGAATAAAAAAAACAACCTTTACAAGTATCATAAATTACTGGCTGTTACACACTGAAATCAAATGCATGTTTTTATTCTAAAATAGTAAGAATAAGAGCAGTTTACTTTTCAAAACTGAGCCATGTGGGATCGAACTCATGACCATTTGGATACCAGCAAGCGGCTGATACCATTATGCTACTGTGTCAGCTGCAGACGACGTCAATATGGCATGCTAAGGTGGCTTTTTTCTGCAGTTATATTTTTGAATTTTTTGAACAGCATACTTGTTCTGTTATATGTGTATCTTTTGTGAAAGTGTTTGATATTTGGACTTCAGGCTTCATACATTATATAGTTTATGCTTACATTTTGTCATTTACTACTACAATATGAAAAACGTTTCTGTTTTAAAAATGTGTTTACACGGATTACTGTAGAAACGGAACACACGTGAAATGCGTTCGCAGTATTCCAAATAATGATCTATTATTTCCACTCTAAAACTCCACTTCACTCCCAGATAATCAATCAAGGCATGAGCTGGGAGAAGTTTGTGCACATTCTAAGTCGGTGGGGGGATGGAATAGCCGGCTGCTTGCAGCCTGATTTTTATCAGCACATTTAGATGACAAAAGACGCTGGTGGAGAACTGTGAACGATTTTAAGAAGCGATTTAAGGTGGGACGGAATTACGAGTTTTTTCGTAGGCTCTGGTAATTCTAGTGTTAAAAAAAAAAAAAAAAATCACAAAATAATGTATATGTTGATATAAATCTTCAAATACAGTTTACCTGTGTAATAGAAAAATAAAATGGATAACAATTAAAAAGGCCTCTTTATCCAACAAGAGAAGAGATCAGACATTATTGTTGGACAGACTTGATAGATTTGGTTCAATTGTCCAGCTCAACTACAATACTGTCTTTTTGTAGTTGCTTTTTACTAAGTGCAAAATGGTAAATCCCATCCCCCAAAAGAGACACAGCCTCAACTGCAATAAATAAATTGTAACGCACCACCAACAATAACGCAGGGTGTAACAGGAAGCTGCTCCGGTGTGACTTCTTTAGCAAGGCAGGTTTCTTCTGTTAAATGAAACATTTTATCCTCAGGTTCACCAAAATATGCAAGCAGAAGCAGCCCCATGTCTTGATGTCTTCTGAGACACCACCATTCTGTCCTCTGGAAAATCTGCACCTGTATGAAAGCCTGTTGAACTCGCTGGTTCTTCATACTAATGTCTTTCAGGAAGTCTAGGAGTCTTTTTCCTTTTTTTTCAACACTGTTGAGCAAGGTATCCTTCAATGGAATGCCCGTAAGTTCCTCAAACTGAACAGCCATGCCAACTTCCTGAAACAACAAAGGCCAGTCCTCAAAGAGTTGAACCACAGCAGTGCCCCTGTTAATGACCTTTGTCTGTGAATAGTATGTTGAAAAGTATATCTGTTTGTATTTCTTTTGCATTCAAATTTCGTTCCTCATGCATTCTCTTCATTTTTTGCTGTTTGACTTTCTGCTGTTTCAGTTAGCGGCATGTATTGCAATTCCCACTGGATACACCCATATGTGTCTTGAACTTTAGCGCTGGCTTCAGGAGGAACTTCATCTGTATCACATTCAGCAGAGGGAGGATCTCGCCTCTTCATTTTTGGAACAGTTGGTCTCTTCACATTCTCTATTCAAACCTGAAGTTGTTTTACCAAGGAATGGTATCCAGTGCCAATAATATCACCCTCAATTATGTCCTGCAGGGAAATTGGATATTTTGCAGCCATTGCCTTTGCAATGTCAGTTGTGCTCTTCTTGCTTGGAGGTGGACACACCTTCATCATATCTTTAACTACAATCCTTATCATTTCCCATCTTTATCTTGGAGTTGGTCTTTTTGCTCTTTCTAAATCCTGGACTGAAGCCTCAGGTAGCTTTAGCCATGGTATTTAAAAACTGCTGGTCCAATTTGGGTTACCAACAGAAAAGCCAGGCCTAGGACAAGGAGAGGAACTCGTGGATGTACCTGGCAAGGAAAAGACTGTCTGACCTGCAGATGCTTCACTGCTTTGCTCTTTGGGCAAAGAAATAAAACAAAAGTAGAGGTCATTAAATTACATACAGTATACATCTACCACCTGCATTTAATAACCTACTCTGACTGGTCTCTTTCTCTCTCTCTCTCTGTATGTAGATAGATAGATAGATAGATAGATAGATAGATACTTTGCAAGAGCCACCTGTGTCTTTACAACAGCTTCTTACACAGCAAACATCAGAAGGTAAAAATTATCATGAACACATTCAAGAATACAACTCTTCTCTAGTGTTTGCTTCCATGGGTACACAGATAGCTCAACCTCCTGGCCACGGACCATACTGTTTTAAAATACACGGGCAAATTTATCACCAAATCTCTCCACTATATGCTAACACTTCTACCTCTCCAGGATATGGACAGTAGATAGATAGATACTTTATTAATTCCAAGGGAAATTCACATAATCCAGCAGCAGTATACTGGTACAAAAAACAATATTAAATTAAATAGTAATAAAAATGTATGTAAAAGCAGACAATAACTTTAAGTAATGTTAGCATTTACTCCCCCGGATGGAGTTGAAGAGTTACATAGTGTGGGGGAGGAACGATCTCCTCAGTCTGTCACTGAAGCTGCTCCACTGTCTGGAGATGATCCTGTTCAGTGGATGCAGTGGATTCTTTATGATTGACAGGAGTTTGCTTAATGCCCGTCGCTCTGCCACAGATGTTAAACTGTCCAACTTTACTCCTACAATAGAGCCTGCCTTCTTAACAAGTTTGTCCAGGCGTGAGGCGTCTTTCATCTTTATGCTGCCTCCCAGCACACCACCGCGTAGAAGAGGGCACTCGCCACAACCGTCTGGTAGAACATCTGCAGCATCTTATTGCAGATGTTGAAGGACGCCAACCTTCTAAGAAAGTATAATCGTCTCTGTCCTCTCTTACATAGAGCATCAGTATTGGCAGTCCAGTTTATCATCCAGCTGCACTCCCAGTATTTATAGGTCTGCACCCTCTGCACACAGTCACCTCTGATGATCACAGGGTCCATGAGGGGCCTGGGCCTCCTAAAAATCCACCACCATTTCCTTGGTTTTGCTGATGTTAAGATGTAAGTGGTTTGAGTCGCACCATTTAACAAAGTCTTTGATTAGCTTCCTGTACTCCTCCTTCTGCCCACTCCTGATGCAGCCCACAATAGCAGTGTCATCAGCAAACTTTTGCACGTGGCAGGACTCCGAGTCATATTGGAAGTCTGATGTATATAGATTGAACAGGACCGGAGAAAGTACAGTCCCCTGCAGCGCTCCTGTGTTGCTGACCACAATGTCAGACCTGCAGTTCCCTAGACGGACATATTGAGGTCTGCCTGTAAGATAGTCCATGATGCATGGCACCAGGTGTGAGTCTACTCCCATCTCAGTCAGCTTGTCCCTAAGGAGCAGAGGTTGGATGGTGTTGAAGGCGCTAGAGAAGTCCAAAAACATAATTCTTACAGCACCACTGCCACTGTCCAAGTGGGAGAGGGATCGGTGTAACATATAGATGATGGCATCCTCCGCTCCCACCTTCTCCTGGTATGCAAACTGCAGAGGGTCGAGGGCGTGACGGACCTGTGGGCTCAGGTGGTGAAGCAGCAGCCGCTCCATGGTCTTCATCACATGTGACGTCAGAGCGACAGGCCGGAAGTCATTCAGCTCACTAGGAAGTGATACCTTTTGGGACTGGGGTGATACAAGATGTTTTCCAAAGCCTCAGGACTCTCCCCTGTTCCAGGCTCAGGTTGAAGATGCGCTGTAGAGGACTCCCCAGCTCCAACGCACAGGCCTTCAGCAGTCGTGGCAATACACCATCTGGTATGTATGTATATATATATATAACACATTATTATCAGTCTTAGCCCTCCGTTCACACCCCTTACTATACTTACTATAACCAATTACATGGTTACTAAGACCTAGTATCGACTCTTTCAGAATAGGCTAATTTCAAGGTAATCATTTGCATTAGTAGAGCTACACATACTTACTTTTCTGTGCCCAAGAGTTCACTAATTTCCCTGCTTGGACAGGCTTCACTAAAAGCAGAAGGTTAGTTTCCTGGATATAATGGAGGTCACTAGGACTGTCGACCCCAAGGGAATTCAAGGTGTCCTCAAGTGAATTCCTAAGGGAAACTGGTAGGTCTGGTAACACTTGAGTTATAGCACATTGTAAGCTGTTTGGAACTGGCTCCATAGTAGCTACTGAGGAGAGGTAAAGAAAGATTTGATAGTGTGGTATTTTGTCATATCTTTTATGACAAAAGATGAGACAGTCACAAAGAATTTATGAAATGTAAGATTCACCGCACTTCAGTAAAAAGCGGGATCTTTGCTGGTCACTGGTGCAAACACATATACACAAACTGCCATCCAGAATTTCTGCCTACTCTTGACAACATCTCTTTGTAAATACATTTCTTAGACTATCACTCTGCTTTTTTGAACACAACTGTTTTATGTTGAGGATTTTTGCTTTTAACTGCCCCTGGCTGCATTCCTGAAGGGGGAGAAAGAGGACGCTATCCAAAATCCAACCATTAAAAGCTCAAACTGTCTTTAATGAGCAACATTTAAATCAAGCAAGTAACACATATGAGCTGGTATGGAACCTTATGAACTTCTTGGTAAAACTGTCATTCAGCTAATAATTTAAAGTATAGTTCAACCCAAAATGAAACATTTGCCATTATCTTCATACCCTCCTGTTGTGACTGGTTCATTTCTCCTTATCAAGCGGGGTCATTTTTGCTAAATCGCCTGTAATTTGACCTCTCCAAATTAGAATCATTGCTGTTATTGAACTATCTGGAGTATAAACACATGTTTGGTCTCTTTGTAAAGGTAACATTCTCTAGTTTCACCCTTAGTAGTCAGAATCACTGTAGGTGTGACTGATCAAAAGTTATGCACATTAGAACTCACAGAAAAAATGAATTTTTTTGTTCTCGCCTAAGTTTTTTTGTGAAAATAAAGGCCTCTATAGCTGCAGTAGGTAGGTGGGGACAGAAACACACTATGTACCAACAGAATAACTTGTTGACTACTCACATTTCAAATTTGAAAAGAATACCTGTAAAAATGACATTTTTACACCAGTTTTTTATGTGGGCATGTCCAGGTGCTTTTAGAGGGACCTCTGGTTTATCCATTATCCACATTTTGGAACGTATGGAAAAAGTGTAATAACTTTTGAATACTTCAACTCACATATATCAATGAGGGCTCTACTGAAAGCTTACACCTAAAAGAATCTATATCTACATACAGTATCACTCTATTAGTTATGCAAATTCATATTCCATAATAAAAACAATAAAAAATACACATTTCAATATAAAAATAGTCAAAACAAGTCCTATGGGCTAAATATATATATATATATATATATATATATATATATATATATATAT
>NW_024378109.1:0-38361 GCF_016835505.1 Polypterus senegalus
TTAAATGGAGCTGCACATTTGTGGCCATTTTATGATTTACATGGCCATTTCTCAAGAGCCAAAATGTTATGCTGGGCATTGACGTCTACGGTTTATGCGGTGTCGGCAGAGGTGTTGACGACGTGTCCATCTTTAACGGTGCTCTGGTATTCAATCAACTTTACAGACCAGTTTTTTTAGATATTTGCTTCCACCTTGTGGACAAAATATGTAAGTGTAGGAATAAAATGTGGATACACACCCGTCTACAGTCACGGAGCCCTTTATAGTAATTGATCTGTACTATGATATATAAAAAAGACTTCTGGAAATTAGTTTCCTCAATTACTCCTAATGAAATGGCTTTCTGCCAGAATGTTCTGCTTCACTCTTCATTGTCTGTTAAGTCACAAACTGTTTCCACACATTTATAAATACCGTAACAAGTCAGAGTCAAGAGTATAGTGACGCGGTCAACTGTGCTGCGCCTCATGGTGCCGTTTTTGGCTGATCTGCCCTTCTCAGTGGACTGTGCATCTGCTTCTTCTTTTATCCAACAGTCAAAACATGAGGCCTGTCAGCACTGAACGTGCCAGGTGTGGACGTGTGTGCGTCGGCTGGCATTCTTATCCGGAAGGGTTTCTGGGTTGTGCTCCACTTGAGGAGGGATTACTAACTATGATAATGTCAACCCTCCAAGCCCCTGCTTTCACTGCATTTAGGATGCCATTATTAAAAATGGAGGAGCATCATACGCCTCATGTTTACTTCATATGGTGTCAAAGATGGCTGGGGTAGCGACCCGGCCAGGACGCCCAGGAGGACCAGAGGAGGGCTTCCGCCTTCCCCAGACCATGTGGGAGCGACCACCCTGGTACCTTTGGGGACCATGGGTACAGAGTTTTGAAGCTCCACCCTGTAGGGGCCTGTGGTCACTGCCAGGGGGCGTCTCTATGCCTTTGGAGCCCTGGACCTCGGTGTGGCGGAAGTGCTGGGGGGAAGAAGAGCAAGGAAACCCGGTGTGCTTCCAGGGATGCAGCTGGCACTTTCGTCACACTGAGGCATGTCGGTGGAAGATTGCCAGGAAACACTTGGAGCACATCTGGGTGATTATAAAAGGGGCCACCTCCCTTCATTCAAGGCTGGAGTCGGGTGAGGAGTGGACTAGAGCTGGAGAGAGAGAGGAGGCAGTCTGATGCCAGGCATTGGTGTTGCGCCAGGACTTTGGGGACTTGTGGGGTTTGTGTGGCACTTGGTAACTTTGTAAATAGTGTAAATAAACGTGAAATGAACGTGTCTGCCTGTCTGTGTCTGGGCCAGTCTCCACAATGGTTATTGTACAATAGTACTAGGGGGTTGTACCGTGTTAGCCATTATGGATGTAGTGAGAAGTCAAGCAAAGTGACACCTTTTATTGGCCAACTAAAAAGATTACAATATGCAAGCTTTCGAGGCAACTCAGGCCCTTCTTCAGGCAACAAGCGAGGCAACTCAGGCCCCTTCTTCACGAGATGTAATCAAAGCTTGCATATTGTAATCTTTTTAGTTGGCCAATAAAAGGTGTCATTTTGCTTGACTTCTGGTTATTGTACAATAAATTCAAACAATCTCTGAATTGTGCAGCTCCCTGTGGTGCATTTCCAAGTAAAGTCTCACCCAAATGAGCACTGGTTAAAGTTATTTATAAAACAAAACAAAAAAAAAGGGAGTATAAACAAATGGAAATATTATACAGTACATGTGGAACAGGGGTGAGCAGCGCTGGTCCTGAGGGGCCGCAGTGGCTGCAGGTTTTTGTTCAAGCCCAGTTGCATTTTTAGAAACCAGTCCCCCCAATAACTAACCTCACTTAATTCCATGGCTTGTTACTGTTTTCATTCTGTCAGGTCATTGTTATAGTGCATAATGTTTTTTACTCCAGAGATATCATCCAAATAATTTGTAGCTTGAAGCAGATTGGTAGTTTTCGGCCCTTCACATTTCTCTCTTCAATTTCCTTCTAAATAATTTAGAAGATAATAATCTATGCAGATAAGCAGAAACATAAAAATGAAATTAGCTCAACCAGGTAGTTCATGTTAAGGTTTGCACGTGGTGTTTATTGATTTGGAGAAGACTTACTGTATGATTGAGTTCCACGTCAAGAGGACTGGAGGTGCACGAGAGAGACAGGAGTACGGAGGACGTATGTGAGGATTGTCAGGGATATGCAAGAGGGAGTGAGGACTTGGATTAGAAGCAGTGTTGGGGTAACAGACAAGATCCCAGTTAGGGTAGATCTGCACCAGGGGTCTTCTGTTGGACTGGTTATGGATGTGTTGAGTTATGGGATTAAAGACCAATCTCCCTGGTGTAGCCTTTTTTTGCTGATGACATTGTGATGTGTAGCACCAGAAAAGAGGAAGTGGAGAGCAAGTTGGAAGAATGGAGAAGAACTTTGGAAGACAGAGGGTTGAAGATAAATAGGAATAATACAGTATGAGGTTTAATGATGACCAGGATTCAGAAGTTAACCTGCAGGGAGAGCTGTTGAGAGAAGTGGGTAAGTGTAAATATCTAAGATCAGGGGGCAACCTGAGATGGAAAACTAGATGCAGAAATAACTCATAGATTGCAGTGTGGGTGGAACAGTTGGGAGAAGGTATCAGGAGTATCGTGTGACTGAAGAATTAAGGCAAAGGTTAAAGGTAAAGCTTTTAAAACAGCTGTAAGACCAGAAAATGATGTATGGAGCTGAGACATGGGCAGTAAAGGGAACGCAGGAGAAGAAATTAGATGTGACAGAAATGTGAATGTTCAAATGTGTGGAGTTACAAAATACAAACATCAAAACAGGGAGAGATATCTAAGACAGTACAGCACAAGACAGCAGTTTGATGCAGTATGGACATGTGATGAGGAGAGACAACGAATATGTGGGCAAAAGATTTATGGGAATGGAAGCTCAGGGGAAGACAAGGCAAGGAAGGCCAAATCTGAGGTGGATAGATAAACTCCAAGAAGATCTGAGGGACAAGGGCTTGATTGGCAAGGAACTGAGCTGTACGGAGAAGGTTGATCAAAAAAGTGGGAAAAGATGAAGAGAAGGATGAAATACACACAGGTGTAAATGGAAACAAGTTTGATAGAGAACTGCTGCTTTCTATGTGATTTGAATCTGTTTGTGAATTAAGAGGCATTAAAAGTGGAGTCTGCAGCAATAAAGGGTGGGAATCTTAACAAACAAGACAACTAAAATGAAACATTTAACCAATAAGAGCTTCATCAGCAATAACTGACTTCTCATTAAGAAACTGGGCTTGGACAAAAACCCACAGCCACTGCGGCCCTCCAGGACCAACGTGTTCACCCCGATCTAAAATATGCTATGAAACGTCAGAGATGACAGCGGTCAACCCCACAGGGCAACACTTGCCTTTTCTGGAAATATCTGATCTGAATGTTTTCATCATTTGTAGGTTTTACTTTCCACTGTACCACTTAACTATTTTTTTTATTTATTTTTAACAGCTGGAAGAGTTCATACAGGACAATAAAGGCTCTTTAGAGTCGACACAAACACTGGAGCAGATAGTGCAGCGTACCAAGGAGAATATCAAATGGGTGAACAGCAACAGGGAGGCCGTGTCAAACTGGCTTCAGGCACAGACGCGACCCGACGCCGCTGAATTGTGAACAAAATAGAACTTGTGGACCCTCGGAAAAACAGCTGCTGGCAGACATTAGTTTTCCATCCAAACGTGAAACGTCTAAGCACTTTATATATTTTCTTATTTTTGTCAGTCATCAAATGCTCAATGATTGCTGTCCCTTTCTATTTATTTGAAGCATTACTGACTTTTATTTATTTGACATGATAGCGTTTATAAAGTTAGTTACTTGTAAACCTATTTTATTTGAAAAATAATTTAGTACCTTCTGATAAGAAATGCATTCAATGCAGAATGACATCTTTTAAGTGACCACAGGCCTAATCAAATCAAACACACTGCACACACCCTAAAATGACGTGCATTTGGCGGGCCTTTAAAGTGTCTCAATAAATGACTACCACCGAGTCACAACGAAAGATACTTGTTGTCATTCAACCTTTTTAAATTAAGAGCTTTGAACTGTCCTGTCTTCAAGTATTAGTTCTGTACTTAGTTATGAATTAGAGATTTAGCAGAAAGACTACCAATGTAAATGAATGAATATTTCTGTAGCTGCTCAGAGTCCTTTATAAAATGCTAACATGTGGTAGACACTTTTGGAAAAACTGACAGGTGAGCAAGCCACGGTACAACTGTGAGACGCCAGCACTTCGCCGCTACAACGTAACAATAATCATTTCGGACCGTGCCGTTACGTTGTCATTCATTTTACCCACTGTCCTTCTTTCATTCATATGTTACGTGAGGCGCGTACCTCTTATCTTCGCAATCTTATTCTCTAACCAGGCCTCAGGAGCTAACCAGCGTAACACTGTCCACCACCCCTTTCGTTATTCCGGCACATTGTTGACATCCGTGAGTAACAACGTACTAAACTAGAAGGTGGTCTACGCATGCGGGAATTCGGACAAACAAAGATCAAGATCTCAATGAAGATCTCTTTAGTCAATTTGAAGCACAACAATTTGTTTAGTTTGAATGCCTGTGTTTTGAGGTGTGACTGGCGTACTACAGTCTTCAGTAGTATAAGCCTGGAGGAGATTCTTAATGCAATGCCTATGTTTTAGCTGTCTCTACTGCCATCTAGTGCTGCTTCTTCTAATTCATTCGCGGACAAACAAAGATCAAGATCCAAATGAAGATTATATAGAGAGACTGCACTAATAAAAAATATTTTAGCACATTCATTTTTATGTTCTGTGCTTCACTACTGGGTCACAGAATGTTGCAAACAAGTTAAGGTATTACGTATTTCAATATTTTCTTGTTCCAAATACTGTATATTGATAAATAAAATATTGATGAAATATTAGTAAGATTTTTTTTCCTGTTGATGGACCAGGCCAGTCTCCTAGGACCACTCTGGCAGTCCCCATGTTATTGGTTATGAATGAAACAGCAATATCAGATATCTACCAGGGCTGAGTTTAATATTATTTCTTCAAGAATATTAGAAATGTTTAGATAAGAAGCTTGCCAATCCTATCTACCCAATTCCTCTAAAATAACATCATGTCAGATTTGGAAGGTCCCTAAAGTCCTGCTTCACTACTGAGTAACTCACCCCATGTGTGTTAGGTTATCTGGGTGAAAAAAAAAAAAATGTTTGTGTGAAATTTACACTTAACAAATGTCCACCTGTGTCCCGGTGTTCTTGATGAACTTTTTTTTAATATAACAGTCTCGATCCACTGCACTAATTCCTTTCATAATTTTAAACATTACAATCATGTCTCCTCCTAATCTCCTTTTGCTTGAACTGAAAAGGCTCAGCTCTTTTAATATTTCTTCATAATTCATGCCCTGTAGCCCTGGAATCAGCTTAGTTGCTCTTCTCTGGACTTGTTTCTAGTGCTGCTATGTCTTGCCTGGAGACCAAACTGTACACAGTACTCCAGGTGAGGCCTCACCAGTGCATTATAAAGCTTGAGAAGAACCTCCTGGGACTTGTACTCTGCACATCAGGGTGCTATACAACCTCTGTTCACCTTTATCATGGCTTCTGAACACTGTCTAAAAGCGGAGAGTGATATGTTTAAAACATACATAAAGTGGACTTTACCTCTTATTGGGTATTCAAATCTAACATTTCAACTTCCTAGGTGTAAAACATTCCATTTACATATGCGTATGCTGCCTATATCCACTTCTGCATTCTCTGGAATCATTTGGAAATGTCACCAGTTTAGTACTTCTGTTCCAACTGGCAGGGAAAACCAGGGTTGGTGGTAGGATCCGGACTCTAACCACCGTATAAAACCTCACACTCTTCCATTTTATTCAAATTGGTGTGGTGCTGAAGTGTCACCCATTGCACAGTTGCAATCGGGTCCTAATTTGGGATACTGAGATGGCTCATCATGTGGTGGGTGAAGCTCTCTCTCTCTGTTATATACATTAATAAGCAATGATCCCGAGAGACACCACTTTTAACAGTGTCTAATTCAGAGCAAGTTCCTTGTACCATAACCATTTGCTTGCTCTGTTTGAACCAATTTTGTACTGTCCTGCACACCGTGTCTTCTTTTAGTTTGATCACTAACCTCTCGTGTTGTACTTTATCAAAAGCTTCTCAAAAATCAAGATAAATAATATCATCTGTTTGATTTCAGCCTTTCTAATTCAAGAAGCACCTTTTTCTTTACAATTTCCAAATCACTAAATACCTCCTTCATGGTCCCTGTCACTTTTGGTTGGATTATCTGACTTCTTCACAAATAAAAACCTCAGAAAAATGCAAGTTTAGAGCATTTACCATTTCACTCGCCGTATATTTTAGCTTACCTTTACCATTACTAACACTCCTCACCTCCTCTTGGACTGTTCTTTTACTATTAAAATACAGAAAGAATTTCACTGGGTCATCTGTTATTTTCTTTCAGTATTTCACTGTACGTGCCTTTTAGCTTTCCCAATATCTTCTTTACCTTTTGCTCTCGTGTGCTCATTTCATTATTTTATGACCCTGGCTGTTAGTGCAGCACTTGGTAGTCTGGTCGCTGTCTTGTTTGAGGTTGCACATTGTCCCCATTGCCTGGAGTTTCTCTAGATATTTCAGCATTCCACGCAGTTCCTGCGAATGGCAAGTCTGAATTGGCCCAGTCTACACATGTTGGTGTGGGTGTGTGTGTGCGTGGTCACTTGGATATATACGATGTGCGATCCAAAAGTTCCCGGCGTGCATTTATTTAAAATCATACACACAAATAACAATTAATGGTGAACAGTTCCTTCAAAATAGTCACCCGCTGAGTTGATACCCCAATCCCAGCGAGATTTCAACCTTTCCAAGCACCTCTGGAAGTCATTTTTTGTCGGTGTGTTCAAGATGTCGGTTGTTACCGCTTGGATCTCCTCCACCGTCTCAAATCTGCGTCCCTTGAGCCTCATCTTCATCTTAGGAAATAAAAAAAATCAGACGGTGCTAAATCAGGGGAGTACGGAGGGTGGGGAATGGCAGTAAACTTTGTAGAAGCCAAACATTTACGCACAGAGATGTGTGAGCTGGTGCATTGTCGTGATGCAAAAGAAATGACTTATCAGCCCACATCTGAGGACGTGTTTGGCTTAATTTGATTTTGCAAACGCCTTAGAACATCCCTGTAGAATGATCCATTCACTGTCTGTCCTTGTGGATGACACCCTTCACATCAAAGAAGCAAATGAGCATTGACTTGGTGTTGCTGTGAACTTGTTGAGCTTTTTTGGGTCTTTCAAATAACTCTTTTTCACAAACAACCGAAGTTTAAACAAGAACTGCGACTTGAAAAACAACAGCGCTGACATTAAAATGCGTTATAACAGCTCTCAAGGACAACTTGAACCGCTATCTAGTGGCGATTGACATAACCAAACCCTTCTGGCTGCAGAATAAATGCATTCCGGGAACGTTTGGATCGCACTTCGAATGGTTCAGCAAATCAATGGATGATACTTTAATGCGTATGTAAATATTTCTGCACACATACCGTGTATTAAATTTCTGACTGCTAACAGAAATATTTTTTAAGAGTGTAGGTAAGTTTGGGGTTGTACTGTTCAAGGACAGTACAGGAAATTTTCATTTCAAAAACGGCTGGGAAACTAAGATTTGAAGTGGAGGACAAGAAAGATTAATAAAATCATTCCATCTATAACAAAAAAACAGTTTCCAAGGGCAAACATTTAATATTAATAATAATTACATTTGTTTATGCTTTTCTAGCTACTAAAAGTGCTTTATAAAGACAGTGGGGAACCACTTCAGCCACCACCAATGTGCAGTATCGACCTGGATGATGGGATGGCAGCCATTCTCGCAGCAGCGTACTCACCACAGATAAGCTATTTGATGGTGAAAGGGTGAGAAAGTTAGCCAATAAGGGGACAAGGGGGCAATTGTGGCAGGCAATTTAGTCAGGACACTGGGAAAAACTTTTGATTTCTAAGATCAAAATTCAGGTTATCCTCAAACATAAAATTAACTACTGATATCTGGTGCAAAACAAGCTAGAAAAATGCACTCATTAATAGTGATATTTTTAAATCAGTTAACTCCAGCATTGGTTACAGTGGCAACAACCTGAGCTGGGCACAGCAGACTTTTTTTTATTACCCATCAAGAGTCATCACCAATGCATTTATATCATTATAGACGGTGCCAATGTGATGCAACCGTGGTGTTTGTGTGTGTTCCCTACCAAAACTTCACCCTCACGAGCACCATGATGGAGACTGTCCTGTGGAAGTTCATTCCAGTCACAGAGATGCCTCACAACCACAACGAAGACAAAATAACCACAAAAACAAATCATCATTTTATACTTGGCTTATATTAAAGCATTTTTCAGCACACAGATCTACACTTGTAACAGCTGAAGACCTGCAATAAAAGTTGACAGAGATGAACGCAGCAGTTAGCTCAGTTTATCCAGCTGCTATTGCTGCCTGTAGATGTTTGGAGGTGTGTGGTTATGGAGTGCTGCAGCTCAAAAGTCACAGTGTTGAACACGTCAGCAGCTGTTGTGGGATTTCAAATGCCAGGGTATGGTTACAATTTTTCTTAAATTTTAAGATAACACAATAAACCAATCAGTTTTAAGTAACACTACCAACATGCTAGAAGATCTGTGGGAACAAAGCACCATATCAGCGTTTTTCCTGGCAGAACCCAAGAAATACTTTGCAACAGTGTAATTACTAACATAACAGATGGAATGTACAAAGAAAAGGTTAAGCAAACCATGTAACATAGGATTGATAGAAATGATATGTGGAAGCATTGTACTTCATGAGCAGGTTACAGGAGTAGTAAAGCTTATTGGAAACACAGACGACAGTCACATATTCAATATTAATTGAATATCTTGGCTGCCTACAAATGGCCATAGCATCCTAGAATGCATATGGTGTATACCACGCCACCTTTCATGGATCATCTACCATGCCCTTGGTAGTATCAAAACCTTCTGGGCACTGTGTCTCTTTTCTGGTGGAAAACTGTAATATGCCAGCTTGCTCATAAATTAAGGTAGGTTATGGTTAATTATTTGTGCTTACAGTTGCATAAGACCAGAGGGACATTTGTCTGCAAAGGTAAAGCATGTTGCTCCATGAACCTCTTAACCCTTCCAGAGTTTCAATCAGGTTTTTGCAATTCACAAACTGAAAAGCTATAATAGCACCCTCAGAATGCACACCACGAATGAAGTGGAATAAAGAATCATATGGTTTATTTAAAACAGGGCTATGCTCAGTCCTTTACACCACGATCTCAAGTTCGTGATTTCTCATTTTAAGGTATCAAACAACCTGTCAGGAAAATGCTGCGACATTCCAAGCGGTGTCTCCACACAGCATTTCACATATCCTCCACTTGCTGAACATTCACTTTGACATCATGTCACAGCAGAATGAGGGGACCACCTAGCAAGTACCGTCTACAAAGCTATTTTCTTTGATTTCCCAGCCTCCCCCTCACAGTGGAGCTCCATTTTCTCATCATCAGGTTACAAATTCCTAAAGCTGCTTCACTAACTGTAGCTTTGAACCTGATGATCTGTTTAGGCTCAGGGTCCACAGGCTCACCTAAAAGCAAGGGATGAGAACTGATCTCCTCAACTCCTGTAACTCAGAAGATGTTTTTGGACCTATAGCTTAAGGGCATTACAAAAGTTACAAATTTGTCATATTTTTCTTATTTATGCAAAACATACAAAAGTGCAAAAATATCAAAACTTTTGTTAAAAAAATTGTAACTGTAACATTAAAGATGAAAGATGAAAATGTATTTGTTTTATCCATAAAAAGTCAAATAAAAAACACCCTGCAGACCAGCCTTATTTTAATGCTAGATATTCTTTCTGGTCCTCCTAATTCATTAATTAGCAAAGTGCAAAATGACAACCCCAGCATGTATGGTCTCAGCCTGAGAGTATGGCTCTTCTTCACATGAATTATCAATACATGGCTTTTCTAAATAATTATAATGCAACACTATTGATCAAAATTCTGAAAAAGCAGGGAAAATACGAAGAAACTTAGTGAGTGGCCTTAAAGCAAAATCAGTCCACATTAAACAACGTCCCACCATTGGTATTCGCTTCTCATCCGACATTTTACACGTACAAATATTTAAAATGAAAACTGTTGGGAAACATGAAATGATTTGCTAAACAATACATCAAAAATATTAACATTTTCAAGGAATTCAATACAAAAGAAACAACATTTATATTAGTTACAATACTTTAACACTCAGAATCGTACATTTTTTTAACCCCATTTTGGACCAGACACCACCGCTGCCTTCACACTGCACTGTAACAGGATTTTTTTTTTTGTTCTGTTCAAAACAGAAGTCTGTGATGAATTACAGAGAGAAACAAAAGGAAACAAAATACATAATTTGGTTTATTTAGGATAAAAATAGATGAAGCTGCTTCCAGTAAGAAAATTAGGCATCAGTCCTCCTAAAAGATAAATAGAAATTAACAGAATTTAGTCAATCTACCAGAGTGAATGTATCAACATGATGACAGTTTATAGATCGAGATGCACAGTACATGCCTGAACGTTACAGTGTTACATTTACGACTGGGTAGACATGTCAGTCTTCGGTCCTATGGGTGACGTTTAATAGCACGGAAAGTCGTAGCCAAGCCTGTAAACGGCTATCTGCAGCCCTAAACTGTTCCTACGTCAAAGTCGCTTTAGTTTTGTCATTTCTAATTCTTTGGATTCAGTATTAACTTGGCCATAAATATTTAATCAATATGATGTAAAGTAGACAGACCGACATTTTCATTTGTGTTGCTTGTTTAATCAGACTCCAAAGGTTTTTGTTTATTTTATGACTTGCAAGAAGATGAGATCACATTTTAGTAACCATTCATACATGAAGCCTGAAAATTCCAAAAATGTTCATAAACTTTTCACAAATATGTTTTTAACTGAATTGGCCACACTCCTTTATGTTCTAAACTCTGCTGCTCATCTCACAAAGCAGTTCAAGGTTGAGTTAAGGATTTTTCAAGCTAGAGCGATTTGTTCACAGTAACTGTATATATTCATTTGCCACATGAAATTGTGTTCTAAAGTAAAAGGTTTTTCATAAATTTTGAAAACTACATAGCATTTTAAAATGCAAGTCATGGGGCTTGGGTTGAAATGTGAAAACAAAAGCCACAGAACTTACTAATTATATCCAATTGTTCAAACCAAGAGTGTCACCAAGCACTGATCTCTGACTTAGGATTGCACATATAAAAAAGAGCATATCCATGTTGTTTAACAAATGAAAAAAGCAAAAATCTAAATATTTTTTGTGAGATTCAGCCATTTTAAAAGGCTTTGCACTTCAGCCCCAGAAGCATGGTTTCACTTAAAGTCATTTCCAACTGATGTTCTTGACATCTTTGACTGCGGATGGCCAGATGTGAAATTCTATCCCTATTTTGTAGACACTATGTGTGATAAGAACAACAAAAAGCAGATTTAAAATTTCTATGAATCACAACTTAGAACTATTTATACCTATCATATTATGGGCCTGAGTAAGGCTACCATGAGGAAGAAGTGAAACGCATTACTAATTACATTTATTTACTCAAACATGACTAAAAATGTCTGTGTTTTATTACCACATCCTTAACGTGACTATAAACTTCTATAATTGGCTTGTGGAACTTCAGTCTGTTTCATCATAGCTTACTCTATCACATAACCTACCTTTTTATCATGAATGCCCACAAAAAGTCACAGAAAGTGCATAATGCAGAGTGTGGATTGGCACTGTGAACAGGTATCAGCATTTATGTAGCCTTGGCTCTTTTTTAAAAAATGTAAGGTTTTTATAAATAAAAAAAAGCAATGCAACGTCATCAGCTCAGTTCAGATGTACTGTTATTTGTACAAAGAAGCTCTTACGAGTACTCTCCAACACGCTGCCAGTCTCGCTCCAGAGGGTACAGAAAATAACAACACAAAATGAAATGGGTGAAACGAGGCACCAATTACAAAAAAAGAATTACATGATTTGAGTGTGCATCCAAGGTTAAACCACTGTATATGTCGAAGATTCAGAACGTGTGCCAGCATTGCCAATACAAGATAGGATTCTACTAAGCATGGCATAAGAAATTAATGTGACTGGTGTACGCCTGTGCTGTTGGTACTGACTCACATTTTGAATCACAGTAGATTTTAGGGCATTACTGACAGATCTGCCACCATATTAGACACTCGGCATGCTTTTGTGCAGAGCACTATTCGTTACTATTAGAGAAACAGGATTAATGAGACAAAAGTAGGATATTATGCAGCCTTTAGCTACAGGCATTTGGCAAACTGGGAGTGCACGTGGAAAGTGTTAAACGTCATCCACAACAGGCAAGCAGACAGATCAACAGGGAACACATCCTTACCTTACGAAAAAATAATCTGTAATAAAATGTATTACTTCCAGTTTACTTCTGGTGTCACAAGCATGTTTTTTGTTTATATTGAAATGTATGCTGATTTAAAGTGGACACATTTGGTAAGTTTTAAGGCCTTTGTTTTCACATTTGGACCCCTGCTCCATGGTTTCCATTTAAAAATGCAGTAACAGGCTAGGTATTTTAAAATGTATAAAATGTTTTCACATTAGAATAGAATTTCATGTGTTAAATTAATTAATTCTATGATTCTGAGGAAATAACAATGCCTTAAAAAAATACCAAACTTATCCTTTAATTCCAGTATCCTAGATTACCCATTATTACATGCTTCATACGACGCTTCTTCAGCCAAAAGCTGAACTTTTCACTGAATGAAGGACTAGCTAAGTAGCTTTTGGTAAATCCCCAACTATCTTCTTTACTTTGACACTCTATGACTTTCTGAAGTTCCATTATGCTCTCTTCCAAATCATACTGAAATTCCTGGTTATTCTCACTTGCATTCTTAAGTATCATAACATGATGTTCTCAAATATTCTCATTTCAGTGTGGTAGTGGGATGAGGTCTATCTAAATAGAACTGGATAAAGGGTAGGAATGACGGGTGTGTCAGCATGTCCACTCTCACACTGGGCCAGTTTACACTGACAATTAACTTGGCACACACATCTCTAGAGATGCGACAGGAAAGCTTCATCACCCATAGACAGCAGAAACTTGCCCACAATGATAGATGCATTAAATGGATATGCTAAATTTACTAGTGTAGTGTTTTTAATGTCACTACACTGGTTACCTGTGTCATTCAGGATTGACTTTAAAATTCTGCTTATGGTTTATAAAGCCTTAAATAATCTCGCCCCATCTTATATATCGGAATGTCTGACACCTTATATTCCAAATCGTAACCTCAGATCCTCAAATGAGTGTCTCCTTAGAATTCCAAGAACAAAACTTAAAAGAAGTGGTGAGGTGGGCGGCCTTCTGCTGCTATGCACCTAAAATCTGGAATAGCCTGCCAATAGGAATTCAATAGGCTGATACAGTAGAGCACTTTAAAACACTGCTGAAAACACATTACTTTAACATGGCCTTTTTATAACTTCATTTTAATCGTAATTTAACTTAATCCTGATACTCTGTATGTTCAATCTCCTCAAAATAACTATTCATGGTGGCTCTAAAATCGCTACTGACCCCTACTCTCTTTTCTGTTTCTTTTTCCGGTTTCTTTGTGGTGGTGGCCTGCGCCACCTCCACCTACTCAAAGCTTCATGATGCTCCAACAATGATGGACGGATTAAAAGGCAGAACTCTACGTGACCATCATCATCATCAAGCCCTTCCGTGAGAATCTTAAATCCAAAGAGGACTGTTTCATTTATGTTAGGTAGAATGCCCAGAGGGGACTGGGCGGTCTCATGGTCTGGAATCCCTACAGAATTTATTTTTTCTCCAGCCGTCTGGAGTTTTTTTGTTTTTTCTGTCCCCCCTGGCCATTGAACCTTACTCTTATTCGATGTTAATGTTGATTTGTTTTATAATTGTGTCTTTCATTTTTCTATTCTTTAATATGTAAAGCACTTTGAGCTACTGTTTGTATGAAAATGTGCTATATAAATAAATGTTGTTGTAGTGTGCCACCATGCTGCTGCATTCTAAACCTTAATCTCTAATTGATTCTTAACTAGATCTCACTCGCATGAGTGCATTTTAACTTTTCCATTTGTGAATTCGATAAAAAAAACACATATAGCATTTATTTTATGTGTTATCAAAACCTAAATATACGATGTAAGTGTAGTCCTTTAAGTAAAAGTGCTTAAAGTATAAAGGAGTCACTATTTGAGAAGTGGAACAGTAATGGTTATACTAGCATTCACTGATGCAAGAAAATCTACAGAAGATGGCTTTGTGTCTACACCACTGATAACAGAGCACCAAATATTAGTGAGCTAAAAGCAGAACGAAAAGAAAAATCAAGAATAAAAACAAATAAAAGACACATTGTGGGAGGTGGACAATACTTATGACAGACCTAGAACTTCTTTCATTCAACCGATGAGCTGGACACAATAAGCAGCATTCCGCTTTCACTGACCACTTCTCTTAGCTCACTCACTACCTCGAGTTTCTTACCCATTCATCTTCATCTGCACCATCCCCATGTCGTAAAGGTTCGCTTCCACCTGCACTACTGGACTTGTTGGCCATTATCTTGTCAGTCCACGAAGCTCCAGCTTTTTCATCTCCAGCAAAGTTACATTTAGTGACTGCGCCAGAGTCCAGCTTGACAAAAGAAACTGAAACATTAATATGGATCGTTTGTTAGTTTTGTTCCAACAAATCAGAAAAAAAGCAAAAAGTAGTAACAACTAAAGACTGAAAACCAGATGCTTCAGGAAACTCCGAACACCTCATTCTTCCATCTCTAGATACAGCAATGTTTCTAAGACCATGAAGTAAGAATTATACACTTAGGATAGATCCTAATACGGTCTCTTGTCCTGATCATTCGTAGATCTAATATATATCACACTTACACAAAAGATATTCCAAACACTAATAAATTTTAAAAAACAAAATAGAAAAAAATGATGAAACATCCTTGGTATCAAAATACCAAATCTTGAAAATCAACTAATGAAGACACTGCTCAGTACTTTTATCCAGGTACAAACTGGTCCTCCCCAGGTTCTGTGTTCAAATTCCAGTCAATCATCTCACAATAATCAGTTAATTTAAGCAGATGTTTGCTTTCTGTTCTCACCTCAGAGAAGACTATGGCACGGCATGGTATGGTACGTTACACTTAATTGGTCTCTAAGGGGAAATTTAGGTATTAATGAAGCTCAAAGACATTACAAAAAAAAACTCCCTTGCAGAAACACAATATACTGTACAAAATTCTTCACATTGAAGAAATATACTTCTGGTTTGCACCAAGAAATAAAAACAACAAAAGTCACAGTGAGGCATTATGTGTAGTGTGCAGCATTGAGGATAGGAAGCATTATTTATAATGGCTGTTAAATTTTTCTTGGGGTGTGGTGCCATAGATACAGTCATGAGACGTAAGCAAAATTAGCAAACATCACTCAAGGAAATGATGTGGTGTGCCTAATAAAATAGGCAGGCTAAGTTTACAGGACACTATATGGGGAGCAAATGATGACTTCCTCCCTAAAAAGACCTTGATGAGCCAGTTGACGCAGACAAGAAGAAGAGCAAGACCAAAGTAATGACAGACGAATGGAGTGAGCAAAGACACTAGACAAGTGGGTTTGAAACACTAGCAAAGGGAATCTACAAATAGGAAGGCATGCAAAAAATAGTCTGGAGAAGGTTGGGACCCAAACGGGGCTGTAGCACCAATGATGATGATGAATATTCAAATAAAACAGGTCTAGCTCATTCTGCCCAAGACTAGGACATAACACATAAGGATGGATTCAGTGAAGAATGTATTCTATTTTAACAAATCAGATGTAACATATGAAATCTACAAAAAAAAAAATGTCTCAATCAATGGCAGGGAGAAAGCAGAGAAACATGAGTTACAATATATGTACAAATATTATACATTTGTAATTATAAAATAAAAAAATTACGCTTGCAAACAATAAAATGATACCAAGCTCATTATCAGTAATAAAATGTCTCATTGTAATGTTGCCACTAGAAAAGGATCCAGAAATAGCTATCGTATTTAACTAATAATTTAAATAAAATTATTACTAAAATAAGAGATCAAAACACAACCTGAGTTTATGTAGCATGACTTAGATATTGTATCTATTTGACTAATTATTTGTCAAGTTAATAATAGCCCATGAGAAATAAGCCAGAAACTTACATATGAAAGGGCCATCTCCTTTTGTTTTTAAACGGACATGTTGCCCTTCATCAAGCTCTGTCTTCAACATTTCTTCCTCTGAAATCCAGAATGCTATTGTCTGGGTAGGTGTGTGTTTCCCAGTAATTTTCACCAGATCACCCTTTTCAACTGATGCTTTTAGTTCTTCAACAGAGAGTTTGTCAGTCTCACCTTTAGCCTCAACCTCTGATAAAGACAAATAGCACAAATTCAAATACAAGGCTAATAAAAAAATATATTCCTACCTTATTTTGGTCAGGGGAACTACATAACAGTTAAAATTCTGCCCTGTTCACAATGTCATGTTCATTTCCAGTTATACTGGCTATCTATAATTGTTTGTATTCAATATAAGCTCCTCATACTTGCATTCAAAGCACTTACAGGCCTTGTCCCTTCCTATCTTTCTGCCCTTCCTCAATCTTATATACCAGCTCATTTTTCCAGGCCTGGGGCCTCATGTATAACGCCATGCGTAGAACTCGCACTATAACATGGCGTAAGCACAAAAGCCGAAATGTGCTTACACACAGAAAAATCCACATGAAGGAATCTGTGTGTACTCCAACTTCCACGTTCTTCCACTCCATAAATCCCGGTCAGTGTGAAAACTAACGCTCGTGCACGCCTTCTGTCCCACCCCCAACTCCTCCCAGAATTATGCCTCTTTGAATATGCAAATCAATATAAATCGCCCAGCCTTCTGTGAAAAGACAATGGGAAAAGCACGGGGGAAAATATAAGAATTTCAGCGAATACCAAGTGGAGGCAAAGGAAAAACATACTATTTGTTTATTTAAACCGTGGTATAATCAACAAAAGGAAGTTGATCGAGTGACATAGCGTGCTGGAGAAACTTGAAAGCTCACGTTCACAAAGTCGCACAGTGCCGGAAATAAAAAAACTTGTCACATATCAAAGTCACCGTGAAAAGGCGAGTCGTAGCTCACTGTCTCAGTGTCATATGAAAGCTTATTAGGGTACAGAGGAAAAAAAAGGCACACAGTGGGGAAAAGCACGAAATGTCAACTTCAATCTCGACATTTCCACTTTAATCACGTAGTTTATTTTGTCATTAAAGTAGAACATCAAAAACTTCATCTTAAAATCGTTTACTTAACCAGTATCTCAAATCACATCGTAATTAAAGTAGCACATTAAATGCTTTGTTTTGTATTTGATCTTCTATGTGCTCTGTGCGTGTGAATCACTACTTGCTTGTTAAACCGGCTCTCTTCCTCCAACTGGACACACAGAGTCCATTACATTTGTGATATTACAGCTCTCTGAAGAACTAAAATACTGAGATGTATACGTGATATCATTTTCATGATGATAGGAGTTAAAGCATGTTATTAAACATGGGTTTCACGGCACAGTGATTGTGCGCGACCTTTGATTAAATAATTTATTGCAGCAGTACTCAGGGGTGGCTCTAGGCTTGTGGCGGCCCCGGGCAGAGAAAGAATCGGTGGCCCCTTCGCCCGCCAATGTCAATATGGTATCTTATGCACAGTGGATGGCCATGTCCATTGCGGACACTGCATAGCCGCCTCGTGCTCACAACACAATCATTTTAACTTTTTTCGAAATTTGCCGCTGCATTTTTAGCTGTGTCGTTATTTTCTCTTTCTGTTTATTTAATATATATTGCCGTGGCCGACACTGCAGTCCTTGCTTTTCTTTCTCCAAGTAACCAATCGGCACACAATCAGCTCTGTAATAGACGTTAAGCCATCTGTAAGCTTAGAGCGCCGATTCTTCAAAACGTTTAAGGAACATTGAAATATCTTCGTAGTACATGTTTAATTATTCTGTCCTTCACGCCAGTCCCAGTGAAGAATATAGATAATTTAAATGAAGTTAAAGTTTTATCTGTATAATATAATAAACATATTTTTCTGCATTTCATCTTAAAATGATATTGTCATCATATGTAAATACACGCTTTATAAAGTGACTCAGGTTGTGTAATATTATAACTGTAGTGCAAGTTTACAGTGAGGTAATTGCACATATAAGTACAAACAGTTCTACAAGGTGCAATTGATTAAGTGCGTTTAAAGTTCTTGGAATGAAACTGTTTCTGAACCGCGAGGTCCGTACAGGAAAGGCTTTGAAACGTTTTGCCGTGGCTGAGGTAGCGTGTCCTTAAAGCTGTATACCGATAATTCTCTTTCCAATCAGCTGCTGCTGTGATTTACACTCAGATACAGTGATATAAATACTCGTCGTGCAGTGAGAGTAATATGGAAAAAGATGATCCGCTGTGGCAACACCTAACGGGAGCAGCTGAAAGAAGAAGAAGAAGAAGAAGAAGAAGAAGGTGCAGTGAGAGTAACAACGCTAAAGCAGTTATGGTATTTGGATTACTATGGCTATTCCCTGGACCATTACATTGTTACAAGTTAATTATAATCAGATGCATTACACCAATAAACAATATGCGGTTAGTTTCTGTGTATTTATAAAGCCACGTCAGGAAAATAAAAGAGTAACCACACAGGAACAGTAGCACTGCTTTGACGCTGGGTGCCGCCAGTCTGCAAAACCGAGCGGAGAACTTGTGTACGACAAGGCATGAGGTACCGTGGAAAAGTGCGTGGCTTTATGCCAAGTGTAGGTTTTATACATTGCGATTTGAACATGGAAAAGTTCTTATGCAACATTTCTGTGCGCATACACCATTTATACATGAGGCCCCTGGTCTATTCTATGTTCTCCACATAAATGTGTCTACTGTTGGAGCCCAGTTACTTAGTGTAGATGTGCCCAAACTGTGGAACTCTCTAACTCTCTGCAATTGCACCAGTCTTTTGTCTTTTAAATCCAATCTTAAAACATATGTACTCTCCTAGTATTAACACACCTTTATTAAGCCCTAGCAGCGAGCCTTTACATAGTTATATTGCTGTTTGATATCCCACTGCTTCACGTTTTACTTGTAAATTTCTAATGTTTGACAAATGTCCTTTTTGCCAAGATTATACAAAATGAAGGCCACCACTGAAAATTTCACAGGAAAAGTCATGTGACATGGCCACATATTTGATGACCGGCTGTCCTTCAGGGTCCATGATGCTATGGTTTCTTGGTCCCACACATCTCCTAACCCAGGCTTTGGTATTATCATGTCTGGACTACTGCAACTCTCTGCTGGCAGGAGCACCATCATGGGTCACTAAAACGGTGCTGATTATTCAAAATGTAACAGCACGTCTGGTGTTCAACCAGCTGAGACAGGCACACGTCACTCCTCTCTTTAGATTACTACACTGGTATCCTGTAATGTTACATATTAAATTCAAACCCTTGATGCTTGCCTGCACAGTAGCCAACAGGAGACTCCTTCTTGACCACTCAGGTCTGCTGTTGAACGGTGTCTGGTGATGCCACCTCTGCATAGTATCAAATCTCAGTCCAGAATCTTTGTATGTGCAGCTCCTGGCTAGTGGAATGAGTTGCCCAAGTCCATCTGAACAGCTGACACCTTAACTGTGTTTAAGAAGACTCTTTTATTTAGTGAATTTCTGTCCATCTGGTAGCTGGTAGCTTTTGCAATCTAGGAATTGTAACTAGCATGTATTTTGTTTCTAAGCTCTTCACTTGAGATGCTACAATGTGTACCCTTGTCCTGTAACACTTGTTTCCCAAACAGTCCCCAGAATGATGTTTACTGGATTATGCAGTCCTTCTTTGTAGGTCGCTTTGGATACAGGCAAACAGATGTAAATGACCTTTAGGAATAATATAGGCAGTCAGGGAGCTTCTACATGATATTGAACTTGCACTAAGGTGAAATTTCAGTAACATTTTAGGATAAGACAGAAAATGCAGAAACAATCAGGGGAGGAATAGGACAAACTTTGGATAAATGATGACATGTAGTTTTGCAACATTTGTCTTTATGAAGATTATTGATTAACTGATTGGTTGATTGACTGAATACCATGGGATAAACTGCTTTTCATCCCAACACCACTCAGGTCAATCCAAAAAAAAAAAAAACACTGTAATTGAATTTAATGTATATCTCTATTCAGAACAGTGTTCAGGAAATGCATCATTCTTAATAAATCTTTAATAAGAAGGATAACATGCCATTGACCTCATATAGAAGTGAGAAAAGATTAAGAAAAAGATAAACTCATGATGAATTCACAACTTAACACTTAAACTAGAGGTAATAAATAGCATATCTTGATAGAGTTGACCTTTAAACTAATTGATTAATTCAAATGAAAGACCAAGAATCAATAATTGACCAAGAAAAAGCATGTGGGAGATGTTGACCTTCAGAGATACGGTACCAAGGGGACCCAAAAAAAAAAAAGAATTCTCTTCTGGAGGGTGGGCCCCTTTCAGTACATGCTTTCCCTGCTAGGTGAATATTCTAGAAACCCTTGTGCCATCAGTGTGCCAGCTGGTGTTGTGGTGAGGTGCTGTGTTTAGGTTCAGTGATTTTTTTTCGAAGACTCCTTAATAATAATTCATTACATTTATATAGCGCTTTTCTCAGTACTCAAAGCGCTACCCACACAGGAGGAACTGGGAAGCGAACCCACAATCTTCCACTGTTTCCTTACTGCACCACAGTGCCACCTGTGAGGATCAACATGTTTGCTTATTTTGTGAGGGCTGATTTACACGAATAAAAGTGAAATTCTGTTTCCTGTTAGGGAAAAATGCAGCGGAAACCGTTGTTATGCTACAGACAGTCAAACAGTCAACCAAAAGCTTTATCTGGAAATTACCGGACTGAGTGCACAGCAGTTTATGACCAAAAACAGCATGACCCCAGTTCGACACCTTCTCTAATCACCTGTTCTCGCCCCGCGTGACTTCTTTTTGTTTCCCTGGATGAAAGAAGACCTCAAAGGGAAACGTTTTGCTGATGTGGAAGAGGTGAAACAAGAAGTGGCAGAAGCCCTAAAAGGAATCTAAATCGAGGAGTTCCAAAACCGTTTTGAGCCGTGGAAAAAATGTATCGATAAATGTATTGCATTAAATGGAGAGTACTTTGAAGGTGATTGAAGTTTGAAAATTTAAACAGAAATATACAATTTTTAGAAACAGATTCCATTTTTGCCCACCCCCATAAACAAAAAGACAGTTAAACTGCTTACTGTAGGATGACATAAGAAAGCCAGTGTTGACTTTTTTGGTGTCACTGAAGTTGGGCTCAATTTCATTTCCCTTTGCATCAAACTTTCTCCGATGAACTCGGCTGGGTTTAATGTAGAGGACATAATAGCGAGTCTTACACAGCAAAAGACAAGAACAAAAAAAGCAATCGAAATTAGAACGAGCTTTTGTTATTTCATTTAAATGCATTAGCAAAGTCTTTTTTTATTCTAATAATCATACCTTTTCAGTAAGTCTAGTTAACAGGATTCTCTTACCTTCTGATTGCTGATATCTGTGATTGAATGACGAGACAAATCAATTAGCTCTCCTTCCAAGATGACCCCAGGACCGCTGTGAAAGCAGAGCAGAATTTACAAGCAGCAGAGATATGAATGGTCCACAATATTAAAAAAAAATAAAAAAACATAAAAACAGCAGAATTGAGGGGAAAATATATGTGAAGGTGAATTCTATTCACTGTTTTCACTATAATAAAAAAGTCACTTTTAAATACAAATAAGAACAATTAAAGTACTTACTGCGGGATGACACAACATCACTTGTGTTCCCAACAAAAAGGTAATCAATGCACTAAATGCATTTTTTAAATGTCATAACTTTTTATTTCCAATTGCATGGAAAATGACTAAGTTATATATAAATGCAACGATATGTCATTTGAAGCTTGAGCATTACTTATCACCGATTGAATATTATAATAATTATTAACAACAGCAGTATTATTATTTACTAGACATTACGCCGTTACAATAATGAGCGCTAGAACAGTAGTGCATAAACATTAGTAGGAACAGTCTCTATTAAATGGCAAGGGACCTTGTATGTGGCTGTAATATGTGTCACTGTATTGTGTGCCTTTAATTTTCTCTCGCAGTAATACTGGTTTGTATTTCCATAAAATGCCTGTAATTTTGTCTGACAGTAATACAGCGGAACCTCGGTTCACGACCATAATTCGTTCCAAAGCTCTGGCTGTAACCCGATTTGGTCGTGAACCAAAGTAATTTCCCCCATAGGATTGAATGTAAATACAATTAATCCATTCCAGACCATATGAACTGTATGTAAATATATATATAAATATATATAGGTTTTTAAGCACAAATATAGTTAACTATACCACTGAATGCACAGCGTAATAGTAAACTAAATGTAAAAACATTGAATAACACTAAGAAAACCTTGAACAACAGAGAAAACTAACACTGTAAGAGTTCATGCTATAGCCTTACGACCCTCTCACTAAAAACACTTTTTTTTAATGAATTTTAAGCACAGGGAAAAAATTAACATTTGAAAAATCCGTAATTTAATAAACAACCAAGAAACGTAACATTGCAACAATACACGTGCGCGCCTGTGTGTGTGTGTCTGTCTGTCTCTCTCTCATGTATGTGTGTGTGTGTCTGTCTGTCTGTCTCGTGTGTGTCTGTCTGTCTCTCTCATGTGTCTGTCTGTCTCTCGCGTGTGTCTGTCTGTTGTCTGTCTCTCGCGTGTGTCTGTCTGTCTGTCTCTCGTGTGTGTGTGTGTGTGTGTGTGTGTGTGTGTGTCTGTCTGTCTGTCTGTCTGTCTCTCTCGCGTGTGTGTGTGTGTGTCTGTCTCTCTCGTGTGTGTGTGTGTCTGTCTGTCTCTCTTGTGTGTCTGTCTGTCTGTCTCTCTCGTGTGTGTGTGTGTCTGTCTGTCTCTCTCGTGTGTGTGTGTGTGTGTGTCTGTCTCTCTCACGCCTGTGTGTCTCTCTCTCTCTCACACACAGGGAATGCACAAGAAGAGCCTGAAGACGTGCCGTGTGGCCCCGCACATACGCACTTCACCAGAAGACACACACGGATAGCTGGACGCACACAGAGGTTTTATTAATGAGGATGATACCATCCCCTTTTATTGTGCAAGTTTACTTAGATTTAATCATTCTTGTGTACCATTTGGTATATTTTAAATTCCTTAAAGTGAATACAGTTTTGTTCTTTTGGTAAAATAACTATGTAACATGGTATATCGTGGTTATACTAAAATAATAAAACTTGAATATGGCCATTACATATTGATTTATTAGCAATACATGTGAGTAGTTATAGGCGGGGGGTATGTGTCAAAATCGCAATTAGAGCTGTCAATCATAATGATTAATGACTTTAAGCCCCGCCTCTGACGTCACACCGGAAGTGCGCCCGCTGACGCAAGACCGGAAGTCCCGCCGTCGCCTCCTGATGACGTCACGCCGGAATCCCCGCCTCCACGTGACCTCTCCGCCCGTTGGCGCCGCCGCGCCGGATTGGTGTAAGGCTTCCGCCCCGCCCCTCCCGACTCCTCCTCGAACCCTCCCCCGGCCCCTGATTGGTTCCATAAACTGTCAAGGGTCCGTTTGACGGAGGCCTGACCGCTGGTTGAACCCGGATTGCACCTGCCTGCCCAGGAAACTGTCAAGGGCAGTTTGATGGATGTCTGCCCCCTGTTTGAACCGCTCCCACCCCACACCCACCTGCCTGCCCAGGAAACTGTCAAGGGCAGTTTGATGGATGTCTACCCCCTCCTTGAACTCCCCACCGCCCCCCTCTCCCGAAAGACAAGCCCGGGCGTGTTACAGCCTTTACCTCGACAAGCTCGGGCATGCCCGGGGCCTGTCCTGACCAGCTCAGACATGCCCGGGGCTGCCTCGCCCCCCCTTTCTCCGGCACAAGCCCAGACAGGCCCTGGGGTCTGTCCTGACCGGCTCAGACCAGTCTAAAGTCGCCCCAGCACCGACCGAGGATGATGGACGGCCTCCCACACTGCCCGGTCCCCCAGAATTCCCAGTCCCCCATACTTACCGCCAGTTCTAAAGGCCATATAAAAAGCTAAGCATTTTGTTCTATCTACGATTTTAAGACATGAAAATATCTCATCTTGGCTTCAAAAACCTGCATTTTTCCAGCTCACACACACACAGATAACAAACTGTCAGATCAAAGACACGGTCTGAGTCAGGCCGCATTTAACCATAGGCGCCCCACCTTCCCGGTCCCCACACCTCCCAGTCCCCACATTTCCCTGCTGAAAGCCTAAAAAGCTAAGCATTTTGTTCTATCTACGATTTTAAGATGAGCACACCATTAAAACATCTCATCTTTGCTTCAAACTAAGTCAAGCTGCTTTTTTTTTTCCATCTCGCACACAGATAACAAATTGTGAGATCAAAGACACGGTCTGAGTCAGTCAGCGTGATCGCACCCTGTTTCTGGGCCCCCCGGGGCCTCCCCACCACTTCCCAGCCACTTCTGAAAGTGCTGTATAAAAAAACAAAGCATTTTCTTCGGTTCTATCTATGATTTTAATATGAACACGCCATTAAAATATCTATCTCATCTTTGCTTTATCACTTACAGGTCCATCCTTTTCCATCTCACAGAAATTCCTCAACCAACATTGAGTCAGGTTCCCAGTGACAGACTCCCAGCAATGGAGCCGGTTTCTCAAAAAGAAATCAAGCAGCCCCGCTTTTAGCAGACCCCCCTTGCAATCAGGCCTGTGTGTTCTGTCTGTCTCTCTCTCTCTCTGAGCGCAGACACGGGCTCGAGACCGCGCAGACCCTCTGCCCATGACGGATGGATCTTTTAAAGTTAAGGGATTTTTAAAGATTAGCTTGTAAAGCTTGAGATAACTGCTAGTTCAGCCCTTTAAAAATCACACCTAGTTAAATAATATGCCGCAGTTCCCTTTTTAATCACGTTTGAGACGTCTAGCCTGGGCTGATTGGTGGCTGATATCAAAAATGTTCTCTTATATACAGAGCTTAACCTTACGGACCCTCTCCATTGAGAATATTCAGGAGTGGCTTTAAAGCGCAGGCCGGTGGTGCAGTAACTCTGACCTAATAAAAGTATTCTGAACTACTTGCAGAAGGGACCCGCTTGTGAAATGCCTACTCTTTCAAACGGCCTCTCTCTGTACGGAGCCGCCTGTTTTTAAAAGGTTGAGATAACAAAACATTTTTGCTTTATAAACTCTCATTTGGACAGCCGGTTAGAGACAGACTCCAGGAACTTACTGTAACGGTGTTTTCATTCATTCATTTCGCTAAATGTAATTATTTTAATACAGGATAGTAACCCAAAATCCGGGTGATTTTAGACGTGTGAGTAATATAATGAAGTTATTTTTAAAAGTAACCCCACACCGCACAAGAGAGACAGATTCCACGGTGTTTTAGGATTTGCTGCGGTCAGTGATGAATTTTATTTTTTTTTTGCTCAGCTCATTTCTATCACCTAGGAGCCTTTTGACAAAAGAAACCTCTCTAAATACACTTGTGCATTTCAACGGAGGTTTATAAGGAAGCAGGTTTTCTACCTTATCCCAGTTTTGTACATGCATGTAAAAGCACTTACTGTTACACTAGCACAAAAGTTTGATATTTTCTGTCTACTCAAAAAAACAGAAATTATTTCTATTAACACAGATGATAATTAGAAATCATTTTACTATTTTTAATTAAAAGTTAAAACAGAAAAGCCCAATTATGATTTTTGTTTTGTCATGGGAGGGCCCTAGGGTGACACTTTTCCCCTTTATACTACTTACTACGTAGACCTTAAAACATATTCTTACCAAAATAGTTCATCACTTCCCAATTCCTGTAACTTCAGGTAATTAGACAGAGCTCCATGACAGGCAAAAGAAGATTATAGGTCAAATACACAGGGTCATAAAATAAAAGAAAGTGTGAACACGCGCAGACCCTCTGCCCATGACGGATGGATTTTTAAAGTTAAGGGATTTTTAAAGCTTAGCTTGTAAGGCTTGAGATAACTACTAGTTGGGCCCTTTAAAAATCACACCGAGTTAAATAATATACCGTAGTTCCCTTTTAGATCACTTTTGAGACGTCTAAAAAATCTAGCCTGGGCTGTATAATTTGTAATTATATTACTTAATATAATTTGTATAACAATCGATCTAAAACAAACCCCTTTTCTCTTCAAACTCACCCCACATTTTAAATACAGGTATCTTCAGTTGACCCTAAGGAAACATCTTGTGGAAGCAAGCGGCCCGCATGGCTCAGGGAGGGGCTGATGGTTCCAGCAGGGGCCGAATTCACACTTCCGCTAAATCAGGTTTCTCAGTGACAGACTCTGCAGTAAAAAACAGTTTTAGCAATGAAGCTGATTTCCCAGAGAGAAAGACCAAGCGGCAGACCCTGTCAGCTTTTAGCCGACCCCCCTGCTCTCTCTCTCTACCCACAGAAAGTAAAGTCAGGCTCTGCAAGCACCTCAATCGGGGGAAGGACTCTGTGAGTTCGCGTGCAAACAACTGAGGCCGCCCGTTTCGAGCACCCACCCCCACTGGGTGACCCTCGGAGAGATCACCGGCTGCTAGTCTCAGGAATTTGTTAGGATTATGTCATGTACAAACCTAAACTTTGAATTATCACCTTTAAAGACATGGAGCAGTCTCGTGCTACAAACGCCTTGTGTCTCTTTTTAACACTTCTGCCTGTAAAGCTCTCTATTCCTTCTGTGGCCTCAGGTTTAATAGGGGCTTGCACCCAGGCTAATGAACAAGGTCCTGTACATGTCGAGATGCCGGCCCATGCCTGCCGTCCCTTACACTATATAACATGTTTGGGTATTCATTTTGTAAGTATAATATAATGAAGATATTTTTAAAAGTAACCCCACACCGCACAAGAGAGACAGATTCCACGTGTGTTTTAGGATTTGCTGCGATCAGGATTTTAGTGTTTTGCTGAGCTCATTTCTATCACCTAGGAGCCTTTGGACAAAGGAAAACTCTGTAAATACACTTGTGAGTTTAAACGGAGATTTATAAGAATGCACAGGAGGCCGTAGTGAGGTGTGCTGGTTTAAGTAGAGGCAGGGGATGTAAGTAACCCTTTTTGCCCCTCCGAAGTTCATCGAACTAAAATCATGTTTTTAAAATCAGCAGCTTTAGCTCATGCTAGTGACCTCGTAAATGGGAGCCAACCGCTCAGCACGCGTGTATAGCTCACAAAATAGCAGAGCTAATTACTCTTTCTTCTTAAACTAATGATCAGATATTCGGGTAATTCTTAATGAAACACTAAAGCGCTAGTGAACAAAATACATGTTCAGTAGCCAAGTAAAAGGACCGGTTGCTTTAACATGAAAATAAAGCATCTTTAGAAAATAAAGCGTCTAAAAGCATCTTTGTAAAGGCCCGATTTAAAACGTTATAAGAAAAGCCTTGTTTCCCAAAGAGTTCTTTGGAACCATCAGTGCCTTTCTGATCACATAAACATAGCACAGAACTTAATTTCTGTACTCCTTTTAAATGAGAATAGCCAGTATAAAGTCCCTAAAGGAACGGAGACATCTGATATCTTTTACCCTATATGTTTTCTTGCCGCCCAAGTCATGCAGATTCTGCTTACAACACAAATGTGCGATTATTTATTCTCAAATGGCCAGTTCTTTGGCCTGCTAATCATGAAAAAAAAATCCTATTTAATTCTCCTGACACTTTATTTGCATATTTTATTATACCTACTTGTATCGACATTTATCTATCTCTATATTTATTTTTCTGTATCAGAAGGTAGTTTAAGTCAATTTGTTTTGGGTCCAATAGATGTATTTTTCATATATTTGATTCTTGTTTTCTTTTTTTTTCACATCTTCGAGTCCCCTTTTTGTTACTTGCCCTAGCGTGGTCAGCCCAGAGTTTGAGAACCACTGTTGTAGGGTTTTATTGGTAAAACACTCTGCATTTCAAGCTAAGTTAGATTCCCTTGTTTATTCAGCCGTCCATCGGTGTTCCATTTTTGTTATAAATTGTATTTAGTCTCTCTTTATTTACTAAGCATTTTATATGATGATTAGAAAACAGTTATCTTGTTCAGGCTTTACTTTAAATCAGCATTTTCATCAACAGGTTATAAACACTTTGGTACTCAGGGTCTTTGTATAATACAGCGTTTTAGAAATTCTGTGAATGCTTGGTAATAGCCTTCCATTTTACAGCAGTTATGAGACCCTGAAAATAAGAACGGTTATAGGAGGTTATAGGGGCCTATACACTGCAGGGCTGAGGATTAGGCTTTGGACACGTTAGGACAATCAGGATGGAAAATGTTTTTAGTGAATAGTTACATCATATCTATTATAGGCGTTAGCACAAGGATTAAAATTTTACTAAAACTATGAGGATTTATTCTTTCTTTTAGGTAGTCCAGGTGACATAGGACGGCTGTTATGGAAAACTGCTTTTCCCTCTGTTTGTGAAAAAGCATCCTTGGTTTTAGTAGCATTCAGGGTCAAGGGACGTAAGTTTGAACTGTGATTCCAAGAGTCAACAAGTGTCTGCAATCTTCTTGAATACGAGTCACAGGACCTGGGTTTGCGCAGGGATCATAGTCAGGGGCAGAGTTACGCTAGACATTATTATTCCAAAATGAAACATTGACTCGCCCCTATCACAAAGATAAGACAGGAAAAACTAAAATGTACAAATACTAAGTGACAGAGGAGATTAAAAAACATCTTAAGACCGGATCAACAAGGGATCACATCAAGCTCACCGCACACTAGCTAAACTGTCATCTATGTAGGCAGTTCCACGGGATGGCAAAGAGTTGGGGAAAACATTATTGAACATCGGCTAGTATGAGGCTGATTAACATGAGCCGGTTATTGTTAGAATCTTATCCGGCACTAAAAGTCAGGGCTGTGTTCCTCCTGATTCAGGAAGAACATTAAATATTGGAGTTTAGAATATGAACTAGACTGATAAGGACATTTGTGCCAAAATGAATAAATAAAGTAAATAACCACATGAAAAAGTGGAGTGATTACAATTTGAAAAACTGCCGTGATGTATCAAAACATTTGAAATAAATAATAAGCTTTTTTGACATGCGCAGTCCGGAATAGTCTGAATGTGTCTTAAAGAGTTCATTTTTAAATAAAACTTAAAAGGCAAATTAAAAATATTAAATCTGAATAAAACACAGAAGTATCATTTAATGATATCAATTAGGGTTAAGTATTATCAAGCACCGGGGTATATTTATCAGGTTTATTTAATTTAGTTAAACACAAAATGATTGTTGGCATTTTGCTTTGAAATGAACAATAGTCTGATAGAGCTTTAAGAATTAGAATGCAAGGGCTGACAAAGAGTATCTCGGATGTCTGTTTTATTTTAACCTTTTGACAAGAATCCCCTGGTCAGGGAAATATACCACCTATGTTGAATATGAACAGTGCCGACATGCTAACTAAATAGATATAATCTAAGATATTTTAGAATATGACCCTAGGCGCTAACCCCCATGATTCTGACCAACTAAAGGGTCTTCACTTCATTGTCCAACTTCCTGCGGAAGCTATGGATCTTGTAATGGAGACTGCAAAAGATTCTCTAATCTTTACTCTGTAATGGTCCATATGATGGAGATCTAGCGCCTGGGTCCGCAGGGTTAACCGGTCATAGGACATGATGTTCAAAATTCAACTCGGGTTTTTTCAAATGAGAGAGGACGAGCGGCGTGTGTTCTGTATTCACTATTCACAACGACCATAACCCCGAGACCTTAGGTTTTTTATGCCGAAGTACCTTTCACTGACCCGAATAAGAGACATCCATCAAAAGACTCTTGACAGTTTCCTGAACCAATCAGGCCGGTGGGGCGGGAGTCGCTTTTCAAAGAGTATAAAAACGTTTTCAACGACCCACTATCCTCGACGGTGAAAGAAATTAGGGTTTAAAAATCAACTGGTCCTTTATTGGTCATTTTCAAAACAATCTAAAAATTCAGAGAGGTTTTACCAACCACTTCAAAACATTACAACTAAACAGCGTGATTAAAAGCCGACAAAAAACATGTGATCTCACCGAAACATTCAGTTCAGACACTTCATCTGATTTTCCAGTTCGTATACCCCTAAGGTCCATCAAACCTATCAGGTCCAGAAAATGGCATTTAGAGAAAGCCTCGGCAATTTCACGTATTTTTGAATAAGAGTCAGCGTCCGTGTGATAAAGGCTTGGACGATCGACTCCTGAATAGAATGTTCATTTTTCTGGTCAACAGCATTTTGTAAAAAGCTGGTGAAATGGCAGAAAGATGTGGAAACCGCCTAGAGTCTTGATGACCGAGCTCCTGAGCCACGGTTTGTGGAAAACAGATAGTCGCTGCTGAACCAATCAGTCTCAAATAGACCCGTAGGCTGTGTCTGGCAGGGTCGGTCCGTACAATATCCCTGCCGGTACTTTTTGGGGGCCGATCCGTTATTCTATCCGGCAGAGCCGCCATCCAACACTTGCCCAGCTTCAGTGCCTTTCGAAATGTTTCACCCAGGGTCCATCCGTTTGTTCAAGGGCCATGCCCGCATAATCCCATCCTTGGGTGATATGTTCCAAACGGCCGGAGCCTCTGCCGGGTCGTCCACGGCCTCTTCTTGTTGCAGGCCTGAATGGCTATCTCCTCAGACCCTGCTAGGAACCCCGGAACATCATGAACAGGTACAAAAATGTCAGGTACTGCGCGGTTCTCCAGGAAACTATCCGACCAATATAGATCACCAGGGGCAGATACCTGAGGCTCAGGCCCCTAGATCTGGGCAGTTGAAGGCATAAGATGGTCCGGCCGAGAAGGCTGGTCTGCAGGCTAGCTGTTAGGCAGAGTACTCGGAGTCGGGCACGATAGCCTCAGGTCAAAACAGGCCATTGTAGGAGGCCGTCTGGTCCGTAGACCGTCGTGGCTGATCAGGAACATAGCCAGAGAGATGCTGATTGTTAACCGTTCAAAACACGTCGTTGAAAACGTTTTTTATACTCTTTGAAAAGACTCCGCCCACCGGCCTGATTGGTTCAGGAAACTGTCAAGAGTCTTTTGATGGATGTCTCTTATTCGGGTCAGTGAAAGGTACTTCGGCATAAAAAACCTAAGGTCTCGGGGTTATGGTCGTTGTGAATAGTGAATACAGAACACACGCCGCACTCCCTCTCTCATTTGAAAACCCGAGTTGAATTTTGAACATCATGTCCTATGACCGGTTAACCCTCGGACCCAGGCGCTAGATCTCCATCATATGGACCATTACAGAGTAAAGATTAGAGAATCTTTTGCAGTCTCCATTACAAGATCCATAGCCCGAGGAAGTTGGACAATGAAGTGAAGACCCTTTAGTTGGTCAGAATCATGGGGGTTAGCGCCTAGGGTCATATTCTAAAATATCTTAGATTATATCTATTTAGTTAGCATGTCGGCACTGTTCATATTCAACATAGGTGGTATATTTCCCTGACCAGGGGATTCTTGTCAAAAGGTTAAAATAAAACAGACATCCGAGATACTCTTTGTCAGCCCTTGCATTCTAATTCTTAAAGCTCTATCAGACTATTGTTCATTTCAAAGCAAAATGCCAACAATCATTTTGTTTATAACTAAATTAAATAAACCTGATAAATAGATCCCGTGCTTGATAATACTTAACCCTAATTGATATCATTAAATGATACTTCTGTGTTTTATTCAGATTTAATATTTTTAATTTGCCTTTTAAGTTTTATTTAAAAATGAACTCTTTAAGACACATTCAGACTATTCGGACTGCATGTCAAAAAGCTTATTATTTATTTCAAATGTTTTGATACATCACGGCAGTTTTTCAAATTGTAATCACTCCACTTTTTCATGTGGTTATTTACTTTATTTATTCATTTTGGCACAAATGTCCTTATCAGTCTAGTTCATATTCTAAACTCCAATATTTAATGTTCTTCCTGAATCAGGAGGAACACAAGCCTGACTTTTAGTGCCGGATAAGATTCTAACAATAACCGCTCATGTTAATCAGCCTCATACTAGCCGATGTTCAATAATGTTTTCCCCAACTCTTTGCCATCCCGTGGAACTGCCTACATAGATGACAGTTTAGCTAGTGTGCGGTGAGCTTGATGTGATCCCTTGTTGATCCGGTCTTAAGATGTTTTTTAATCTCCTCTGTCACTTAGTATTTGTACATTTTAGTTTTTACTGTCTTATCTTTGTGATAGGGGCGAGTCAATGTTTCATTTTGGAATAATAATGTCTAGCGTAACTCTGCCCCTGACTATGATCCCTGCGCAAACCCAGGTCCTGTGACTCGTATTCAAGAAGATTGCAGACACTTGTTGACTCTTGGAATCACAGTTCAAACTTACGTCCCTTGACCCTGAATGCTACTAAAACCAAGGATGCTTTTTCACAAACAGAGGGGAAAAGCAGTTTTCCATAACAGCCGTCCTATGTCACCTGGACTACCTAAAAGAAAGAATAAATCCTCATAGTTTTAGTAAAATTTTAATCCTTGTGCTAACGCCTATAATAGATATGATGTAACTATTCACTAAAAACATTTTCCATCCTGATTGTCCTAACGTGTCCAAAGCCTAATCCTCAGCCCTGCAGTGTATAGGCCCCTATAACCTCCTATAACCGTTCTTATTTTCAGGGTCTCATAACTGCTGTAAAATGGAAGGCTATTACCAAGCATTCACAGAATTTCTAAAACGCTGTATTATACAAAGACCCTGAGTACCAAAGTGTTTATAACCTGTTGATGAAAATGCTGATTTAAAGTAAAGCCTGAACAAGATAACTGTTTTCTAATCATCATATAAAATGCTTAGTAAATAAAGAGAGACTAAATACAATTTATAACAAAAATGGAACACCGATGGACGGCTGAATAAACAAGGGAATCTAACTTAGCTTGAAATGCCGCAGAGTGTTTTACCAATAAAACCCTACAACAGTGGTTCTCAAACTCTGGGCTGACCACGCTAGGGGGCGCGAAGTAACAAAAAGGGGACTCAAGATGTGAAAAAAGAAAACAAGAATCAAATATATGAAAAATACATCTATTGAACCCAAAACAAATTGACTTAAACTACCTTCTGATACAGAAAAATAAATATAGAGATAGATAAATGTCGATACAAGTAGGTATAATAAAATATGCAAATAAAGTGTCAGGAGAATAAAATATGATTTTTTCATGATTAGCAGGCCAAAGAACTGGCCATTTGAGAATAAATAATCGCACATTTGTGTTGTAAGCAGAATCTGCATGACTTGGGCGGCAAGAAAACATATAGGGTAAAAGATATCAGATGTCTCCGTTCCTTTAGGGACTTTATACTGGCTATTCTCATTTAAAAGGAGTACAGAAATTAAGTTCTGTGCTATGTTTGGGGTGGATGTGATCAGAAAGGCACTGATGGTTCCAAAGAACTCTTTGGGAACAAGGCTTTTTCTTATAACGTTTTAAAATCGGACTTTACAAAGATGCTTTTAGATGCTTTATTTTCTAAAGATGCTTTATTTTCATGTTAAAGCAACCGGTCCTTTTACTTGGCTACTGAACATGTATTTTGTTCACTAACGCTTTAGTGTTTCATTAAGAATTACCCGAATATCTGATCATTAGTTTAAGAAGAAAGAGTAATTAGCTCTGCTATTTTGTGAGCTATACACCGTGCTGAGCGGTTGGCTCCCATTTACGAGGTCACTAGCATGAGCTAAAGCTGCTGATTTTAAAAACATGATTTTAGTTCGATGAACTTCGGAGGGGCAAAAAGGGTTACTTACATCCCCTGCCTCTACTTAAACCAGCACACCTCACTACGGCCTCCTGTGCATTCTTATAAATCTCCGTTTAAACTCACAAGTGTATTTACAGAGTTTTCCTTTGTCCAAAGGCTCCTAGGTGATAGAAATGAGCTCAGCAAAACACTAAAAATCACTGATCGCAGCAAATCCTAAAACACACGTGGAATCTGTCTCTCTTGTGCGGTGTGGGGTTACTTTTAAAAATATCTTCATTATATTATACTTACAAAATGAATAACCAAACATGTTATATAGTGTAAGGGACGGCAGGCATGGGCCGGCATCTCGACATGTACAGGACCTTGTTCATTAGCCTGGGTGCAAGCCCCTATTAAACCCGAGGCCACAGAAGGAATAGAGAGCTTTTACAGGCAGAAGTGTTAAAAAGAGACACAAGGCGTTTGTAGCACGAGACTGCTCCATGTCTTTAAAGGTGATAATTCAAAGTTTAGGTTTGTACATGACATAATCCTAACAAATTCCTGAGACTAGCAGCCGGTGATCTCTCCGAGGGTCACCCAGTGGGGGTGGGTGCTCGAAACGGGCGGCCTCAGTTGTTTGCACGCGAACTCACAGAGTCCTTCCCCCGATTGAGGTGCTTGCAGAGCCTGACTTTACTTTCTGTGGGTAAAGAGAGAGAGAGCAGGGGGGTCGGCTAAAAGCTGACAGGGTCTGCCGCTTGGTCTTTCTCTCTGGGAAATCAGCTTCATTGCTAAAACTGTTTTTTACTGCAGAGTCTGTCACTGAGAAACCTGATTTAGCGGAAGTGTGAATTCGGCCCCTGCTGGAACCATCAGCCCCTCCCTGAGCCATGCGGGCCGCTTGCTTCCACAAGATGTTTCCTTAGGGTCAACTGAAGATACCTGTATTTAAAATGTGGGGTGAGTTTGAAGAGAAAAGGGGTTTGTTTTAGATCGATTGTTATACAAATTATATTAAGTATTATAATTACAAATTATACAGCCCAGGCTAGATTTTTTAGACGTCTCAAAAGTGATCTAAAAGGGAACTACGGTATATTATTTAACTAGGTGTGATTTTTAAAGGGCTGAACTAGTAGTTATCTCAAGCTTTACAAGCTAATCTTTAAAAATCCCTTAACTTTAAAAAATCCATCCGTCATGGGCAGAGGGTCTGCGGTGTTCACACTTTATTTTATTTTATGACACTGTGTATTTGACCTATAATCTTCTTTGCCTGTCATGGAGCTCTGTCTAATTACCTGAAGTTACAGGAATTGGGAAGTGATGAACTATTTTGGTAAGAATATGTTTTAAGGTCTACATAAGTAAGAGTATAAAGGGGAAAAGTGTCACCCTAGGGCCCTCCATGACAAAACAAAAATCATAATTGGGCTTTTCTGTTTTAACTTTTTAATTAAAAATAGTAAAATGATTTCTAATTATCATCTGTGTTAATAGAAATAATTTCAGTTTTTGAGTAGACAGAAAATATCAAAATTTTGTGCTAGTGTAACAGTAAGTGCTTTTACATGCATGTACAAAACTGGGATAAGGTAGAAAACCTGCTTCCTTATAAACCTCCGTTGAAATGCACAAGTGTATTTAGAGAGGTTTCTTTTGTCAAAAGGCTCCTAGGTGATAGAAATGAGCTGAGCAAAAAAAAATAAAATTCATCACTGACCGCAGCAAATCCTAAAACACACGTGGAATCTGTCTCTCTTGTGCGGTGTGGGGTTACTTTTAAAAATAACTTCATTATATTACTCACACGTCTAAAATCACCCGGATTTTGGGTTACTATCCTGTATTAAAATAATTACATTTAGCGAAATGAATGAATGAAAACACCGTTACAGTAAGTTCCTGGAGTCTGTCTCTAACCGGCTGTCCAAATGAGAGTTTATAAAGCAAAAATGTTTTGTTATCTCAACCTTTTAAAAACAGGCGGCTCCGTACAGAGAGAGGCCGTTTCAAAGAGTAGGCATTTCACAAGCGGGTCCCTTCTGCAAGTAGTTCAGAATACTTTTATTAGGTCAGAGTTACTGCACCACCGGCCTGCGCTTTAAAGCCACTCCTGAATATTCTCAATGGAGAGGGTCCGTAAGGTTAAGCTCTGTATATAAGAGAACATTTTTGATATCAGCCACCAATCAGCCCAGGCTAGACGTCTCAAACGTGATTAAAAAGGGAACTGCGGCATATTATTTAACTAGGTGTGATTTTTAAAGGGCTGAACTAGCAGTTATCTCAAGCTTTACAAGCTAATCTTTAAAAATCCCTTAACTTTAAAAGATCCATCCGTCATGGGCAGAGGGTCTGCGCGGTCTCGAGCCCGTGTCTGCGCTCAGAGAGAGAGAGAGAGACAGAGCACACAGGCCTGATTGCAAGGGGTCTGCTAAAAGCGGGCTGCTTGATTTCTTTTGAGAAACCGGCTCCATTGCTGGGAGTCTGTCACTGGGAACCTGACTCAATGTTGGTTGAGGAATTTCTGTGAGATGGAAAAGGATGGACCTGTAAGTGATAAAGCAAAGATGAGATAGATATTTTAATGGCGTGTTCATATTAAAATCATAGATAGAACCGAAGAAAATGCTTTGTTTTTTTATACAGCACTTTCAGAAGTGGCTGGGAAGTGGTGGGGAGCCCCGGGGGGCCCAGAAACAGGGTGCGATCACGCTGACTGACTCAGACCGTGTCTTTGATCTCACAATTTGTTATCTGTGTGCGAGATGGAAAAAAAAGCAGCTTGACTTAGTTTGAAGCAAAGATGAGATGTTTTAATGGTGTGCTCATCTTAAAATCGTAGATAGAACAAAAGGCTTAGCTTTTGAGGCTTTCAGCAGGGAAATGTGGGGGACTGGGAGGTGTGGGGGACCGGGAAGTGTGGGCCTATGGTTAAATGCGGCCTGACTCAGACCGTGTCTTTGATCTGACAGTTTGTTATCTGTGTGTGTGTGAGCTGGAAAATGCAGGTTTTTGAAGCCAAGATGAGATATTTTCATGTCTTAAAATCGTAGATAGAACAAAATGCTTAGCTTTTTATATGGCCTTTAGAACTGGCCGGTAAGTATGGGGGACTGGGAATTCTGGGGGACCGGGCAGTGTGGGGAGGCCGTCCATCATCCTCGGTCGGTGCTGGGGCGACTTTAGGCTGGTCTGAGCGGTCAGGACAGACCCCAGGGCCTGTCTGGGCTTGTGCCGGAGAAAGGGCGGGGGCCGAGGCAGCCCCCGGGCATGTCTGAGCTGGTCAGGACAGGCCCCGGGCATGCCCGAGCTTGTCGAGGTAAAGGCTGTACTGCCCGGCTTGTCTTTCGGAGAGGGGCGTGGGGAGTTCAAGGAGGGGTAGACATCCATCAAACTGCCCTTGACAGTTTCCTGGGCAGGCAGGTGGGTGTGGGGTGGGAGCGGGTTCAAACAGGGGGCAGACATCCATCAAACTGCCCTTGACAGTTTCCTGCAGGCAGGTGCAATCCGGTTCAACCAGCGGTCAGGCCTCCGTCAAACGGACCCTTGACAGTTTATGGAACCAATCAGGGGCCGGGAGGGTTCGAGGAGGAGTCGGGAGGGGGACGGGGGCCTTACACCAATCCGGGGCGGCGCCAACGGGCGGAGAGAGGTCACGGTGGAGGCGGGGAATTCGACGCGACGCCATCAGGAGGCGACGGGCGGACTTCCGGTCTTGCGTCAGCGGGCGGACTTCCGTGTGACGTCAGAGGGGCGGGGCTTAAAAGTCATTAATCATTATGATTGACAGCTCTAATTGCGATTTTGACACATACCCCCGGCCTATAACTACTCATGTGCATCAAGAAAAAAGGCTCACTGTTAATAAATTTAGATAATAAATTATTGGTTTATTATTTTGTACTACCACAGAACATTATAATGTAATTGGTACTTCTAATAATAACACATTTCATAACAATTCCATGCAGAAATACACAGCCAAGGGTGAAGAAGTACTGGGATTTTAGCACAGGATTTTTTTTTTTTTTTGCTCTTTCATTGCCTTATCAGTTTGCATTAAGTCACATAGAGGTGAGGTCGAAATTAAACGGCTTCTGCCAGGTTGTTGCTGATTAATTTTGGATTTTATTCACATTTTCAAATAAAATGTTTAGTTTGCCTGTGTAAACTATCTATATATACTGTGTGATGATTCATTGATGTTTATTCTTGTGTTTACTTTGCATTACCATTTTAAACT
>NW_024378110.1:0-26774 GCF_016835505.1 Polypterus senegalus
CTGATGTACCTAATGTGTTTCTTTAAAGTGTTCCTTTAATTTTGTGAGCAGTATATATATATATATATATATATATATATATATATATATATACTGTATATATATATATATATATATATATATATATATATATATATATATATATATATATATATATATATATATATATCCTTTGTGGTGCGAGCAGCTGTTGCTGGGGGTGCCAGAATCCATTGAGGAAGAAAAATTTAAAACATTATTTGTACAAAATCTTAATTTATCTATCCATTCCTAAATAATTAAATGGGCAGGCTATTTTGTATCAGTGCAATACGCTGCTTGTTAAAACAGATGACTCAAACTTAGTTACAAAGTGATCAAAACTGTCGTTTATACCCTGCGTCATCTCATTAAACTTGTATCCCGCATTAGCCATGGGCATAACAAACGCCAGCGGCAGCCTGTCTATGAACTTAATTTAAACTTTATAGGTTTACACCGTGCTTTGTTTCCGCAGTAGCTGCACTTATGAATATGCATTGGCCCCGCTCACTGAGTGCAAAGGAAAAAAAAAATGTAGTCTATAAGTTATTAAAAGTAAAACAAGTAAAAAACGTTTTGTTCAGTTTCTTCCTACAGCAATTTTAACTCTGTTACAAAGTGATCCAAAGTCTCGTTTATACCTCGTGTCTTCTCAGTAAACTTGTATCTCGCGAATAACGTCATTCGCCGTAGGCATGACAAACGGCAGCGGGAGCGTGTCTATAAACTTAATATAAACTTATGGTTCACGCCGTGCTTTGTTTCCGCAGTAGCTGTACTTATGAATATGCTTGTATTTATGAATACGCTTGTATGCATCACTTGCTTCATAATCTTTTTCTGCCTTCTCAATTGTGAAATGGCGTTTTTTGTTTAGCGCTGTTTGGAGGTCTTCCTTGTTCTCTACGTACTTACGTAGGAGGCTTGATGATGTCACACGAAACTTCGCCCCACACGGCCATCCAGCTCAACTCCATTACATTATATGGAGAAAAATAGCTTCCAGAATTTCTAAATGAAACCTGCCCAACTTTTTTAAGTAAGCTGTAAGGAATGAGCCTGCCAAATTTCAGCCTTCTACCCACACGGGAACTTGGAGAATTAGTGATGAGTCAGTCAGTGAGTCAGTCAGTGAGTCAGTCAGTCAGTCAGTTAGTCAGTGAGGGCTTTGCCTTTTATTAGTGTAGATTTTGCTCTTCATTGCGTGCTGACTCACTGAGCTGAAAGAAGCCCCCAGCTATAATGCAAATCACATCTGGAATGGCAAGAAACTTCCAATTAAGTTAAACACACCATTTATTATTTTATGGTGACATTAACCATCAGGGCATTTGTCTTACAGAAGAACAATTTTAGGATCTTTAAAACAAACAAAATTCTAAAATTAAATTATTGATTTGTTGTGAGATTCTTTCAGCACCAGACAAAAAAAAAAAAAGAATAATAATACAAAATGAGAATTTAAAATGGTGGGATGAAGGCACAGCCTGACAAGAGCTTTTCATTTTCTAAGCCAATTCCTTCCACATTGAAAAAAAGGGAAAAAACAATGTAAGAGCTTGGATGTGCACAAACATTTAAAGTAAACTGTGAAGACCACCCAGCTACACAAAAGATGACATTCCATACGTCACAGTCCTTACGTCTTAACATGAGATGCTTTTGAAATAAAATGCATGAACCAGAGATATCAGAACTGGTTTGAGATTCAGGTATTGAAAGTTTGATGGAGTCATCGCTAAACAAGAGGGATACAGAGGAACATCACATAAGTGGTTATGAAACCCTCAGGAAAGACAGAAGAGGAAGGAGAGCAGGAGAAGTGACATTGTAAGTGATGAATAACATTCAGACTGAAATGAGCAACATCAAAGGAAGGGACATGTCAGAGTTACTGTAGGTCACATTAGTCAGGAAGATGTCTAGAGATTTAGCTGACTGGAGTTTGCTACAGGACATTAAGTAGTGAAGTTTAAACAATACTATCATATCTGTTGCTGTGCCACCTTCAGGCTGATCAGACCATAATCTGGTGTGGCTCATACCTGCAGATAAACCCATTGACCAGAGGTTTATAGCCACCACCAGGACCATGAAGGGATGGACAATGGAGGGTGAGGAAGCTCTGAAGGAGGCCTTTAAAAAACACTGACTGGGAAGTGCTTTGTAAGTTGCACAGTGAGGACTTTGAGGAACTGAAACACTCAATCATAGACTCAATCAAGTTTTGTGTGGATAACACAGACCCCTAAAGACAGTGCACTGTTTTTGCACCAATAAGCCATGGATTATAAAACAACTGAAAGTTCTAATGAAAATGAAGAAGAGAACCCTTCAGGTCTGGAGATGAAGATGAAATCAAGTTGGTGCCAAGGAGCCTCTGAGACCAGTCAGGGCGAGACGTTGAAATAGTGAAGAGCCACAAGTACCTGGGGTTTCACATGAGCAACAAACTGGACGGGTCTGAAAACACAGTGGATCTGGATACGAAGGGCCACAGCAGACTGGACTTGCTAAGGAGACTCGGGTTTTTCAATGTGTGCAGCAAGCTGATGGAACCAACAACAACATTTATTTATATAGCACATTTTCATACAAAAAAATGTAGCTTGAAGTGATTTACAAAATGAAGAATAGAAAAATAAAAGACACAGTAAGAAAATAAAATAAGTCAACATTAATTAACATAGAATAAGTAAGTTCCGATGGCCAGGGTGGACAGAGAAAACAAAAAAAAAAAAACTCCAGACGGGGGGAGAAAAAAAAAATCTGCAGGAGTTCCAGGCCATGAGACCACCCAGTCCCCTCTGGGCAATCTACCTAACATAAATGAAACAGTCCTCTTTGTATTTAGGGTTCCCACGGAAGGATTTGATGATGATGGTCACGCAGACTTATGTCTTTCAGTCCATCAATATTGGAGCATCATGATGCTTTGAGTAGGTGGTGGTGGCGCAAGCCGCCACCACAAAGAAACCAGAAAAAGAAACAGAAGAGAGAGTAGAGGTTAGTACGGTTTTTAGAGCCACTATGAATAGTTATTATGATGAATTGAACATGCAGAGTATCCGGATTAAGTTAAAGTGAAGTTTAAAAAGGCCATGTTAAAGTAATGTGTTTTCAGCAGTGTTTTAAAGTGCTCTACTGTATTAGCCTGATGAATTCCTATTGGCAGGCTATTCCAGATTTTAGGTGCATAACAGCAGAAGGCCGCCTCACCACTTCTTTTAAGTTTAGCTTTTGGAATTCTAAGGAGACACGCATTTGAGGATCTAAGGTTACGATTTGGAATATAAGGTGTCAGACATTCCGATATATAAGATGGGGTGAGATTATTTAAGGCTTTATAAACCATAAGCAGAATTTTAAAGTCAATTCTGAATGACACAGGTAACCAGTGTAGTGACATCAAAACTGGAGAAATGTGTTCGGATTTTCTTTTCCTAGTTAGGATTCTAGCAGCTGCATTCTGCACTCGTTGCAAATGATTTATCTCTTTTTTGGGTAGTCCTGAGAGGAGTGCATTACAGTAATCTAGTCGACTGAAAACAAACGTATAACGTATGACCTGCTTTATGTGTAGGCTGATTAACGAGCTGCCTCAAATCAAAAGAGTCCAGGAGGTTCACGAATTCCTTTACCTTTTGGTCACACTGATTGTCGACATGAAAGTTAAAGTTGTCGACAATTAGGAGTGTGTCATAGTTCGTAATTAAAATTGACATTAAGTCAGAGAATTCCTCAAAGAAAGACGCGTTAAATTTAGGAGGTCTATACACGGATAATACTAGAACGTGAGAATCTCCATGAATAACAACGGCGAGATACTCAAAGGAGTTAAATTTACCAAAACTAACATCTTTACATTTTAACCGGCTCGAGTAAATGTTTGCCAAGCCGCCCCCCTTTTTCCCTGGCGGTCTGCACGAGTAAAACTGTAATCCGGAGGCGCAGATTCGATTAAAACAGCCGCGCCATCTGAGTTAAGCCACGTTTCACTTAGTGCAATAAAATCAATGTTTCTATCACTAATAAGATCGTTTATAAAAAATGTCTTGTTACTTAAAGCTCTAACATTTAATAGTGCCATATTTAATGTTTGGAGGGCAGAGCTGAATTCTATGCGCATTATTGGTATTCGGAACAAAAACTAAGTTATTTTTGTTAACGCCGCTCTGTTTGTACTTTTTATGTAATCTACAATCTGTTTTTATAGTTTATTGCATTGTTGATCTAAAGTAGTAATTGCAATTAAATTATTGGTGTTTATGCCGCACTGCCTAGATTTTTTACGTGCATTAAGATTGGTTATTAGATTATTAATGTTGTGCACTTTTACGGAAGACTTTGTTAAGCCATTATGTCCTAGCAAAGCAGTAGCATTATGGAAGGGGTTCAAAGCAGAAATAGACAGTCAAGATAGATGAATTACCTTAGCAATGTTTTCGGAGCGGACCAGGGCGCCAAATCTATTCGGATGCAGTCCATCCCGCTTGAAGAAACGCGGCCTTTCCCAAAAAAGGTCCCAATTGTCAATAAACCCAATGTCTTGAGTCTCGCAGAAGCCTTTCAGCCAGTTGTTTAATCCCAGCAGACAACTGTAGTATTCATTTGATCGTCTAACGAGGTAGTGGACCCGAGATGATAATTTTTGTCGATGGGGTCCTCTCCTTCGTATCTTTAGCTAGTGCTGCGAAGTCAGCCTTGAGAACCTCCGACTGTCAGTGCCTTATGTCGTTTACGCCAGCGTGTAAAATAATGGATCCAACTGCCCTCTTGTGCTTCTCATAGACGGTCGGCGCATGTCTCATCACATCTCTGACTCTGAAAACAAGAAACAAAAGATTTTCTATTAGGGCATGTGATATTGAGGTTTCGTACAATCGAATCACCTACCACAATTACATCACCCGGGGTTGAAGGCAAACTGGGGACGCGGAGAGGGTCGAACCGGTTCTGGATTGAGATGCTCGCCTGTGCCGATGGAGGTGTTCTAGCCTTGAACCCCTGCCTGCATAGCTGAAACACGCCGAGGTCTTCATCGGTGTCATCATCGTTCCTGCGAGGCGCGGGGGTGAAGCTTACTTGCCCTTGGAATTGAGCGGCACGAGGTGGGGTTGATGTTACATCGACTTCAGATGTCGAGGATGGTTTATCCATCAGCCGAGCCTTCAAGTCTCTAAGGTACCTTCGTCTGGACAGGAGTTTTTGAATCTGTTTGTCGAGTACCTGGAGTTCTTCGACAAACGGCAACGCGATTTATCTCACTGTCGGCCATTGTCTGCTTCTACTTCTGCTTCTGCTTCGTGACCTGGGAAAGAAAGAGAGAGAATGAGAAAGCTATAGATAGCAAAAGAAACACAAGGCCTGAAGAAACTTCTCAGGAAAGCTTGCCCCATCACAGGGCCAACCCTGGACACACTGGAAGCTGTTGAGGTAAAGAGGAAGGGGGCAAAACTGGATGCCACCAAGAGCAATCCCCTCCTTTACCTTCAGGAGGCACTCTTTTGGAGTTCTTTTAGCCACAGGCTCATTCCACCATGGTGTGCTAAGAAGAGCCTCTGGGGTCTTTTTACCCAATGCTATGTGACAAACGAATGTTTCTACTCAATTTATTGGTTAAGTCCATTTTTAAAATAACTGCACAATGTACACTTATTTATTTATTTATTTATTCATTCATTTATTCATTTGTTTATTTATTTGTATTTACATTGACTGATTGGCTGTATTATTTGTCCTGTGAGTCTGTATTCTTGTTTTTATGTTTCTGCTGCTGTATGTGTCTGAATTTCTCCTAGGATTGATAAAGTTTATCTAATTTAATCAAAGAGGCTGACATAAGTGGTCCACAAAATAATCAGAACAAATTGTTTTTTCTTTCATAATGGCACAAATGTTTTGCAGTATGGGAGTTGCAAGCACACTTTATTTAAGTGAGGTAAGAGATAAGACACATAACTTTGAAAGGTGTTGTAAACTGCAGCTGTCCTGTGCCTTTAGTTACAATTATTTTCTGTTACCTTCATTTTATTTAAATGTTTGTAGTTATTTGCGTACTTCACCTGCAAAACTGTCACATTTCAGCCTGTAGTGTGCTGGGGTGATTTGCTGAGATTTTTCTAACCATTCACTTTGCTCTTTCCCTGATTTCTTGTTATTTTGAAGGGCTGATGTACTTGAGAGTTTTAGGTTTACCCCAGTTGGTTATTTGAATTGTTTTCAGATGCCCCCTAGATGTGTGCCATGAGTGTGGCGGTGCTTTTAAAGTGTGGTGGAGTGTGTGCACCACACAAAGAAAATCAAGGCAGAGAGAAGAAAAAGGCAGAAAGAGAGGCAAATGTTTAAAACAGCGTTTCTCATCCTTTAAGTATTCGTGACCCGAGTTTTCATAACAGTTTTAATTGTGCCCCCCCTAATATTTTTTTGAAATATAAATGCATAATTTATTATACCTACTTAACTTTAATCGACATTTATCTAACTCTATATTTATTGTTTTAGTATCAGAATGTAGTTTAAGTTAATTTGTTTTGGTTCACCAGATTTTTTTTCATATTTTTGATTCTTGTTTTCTTTCTTTCACATCTTCGCCCCCCTTTTTGTTACTTTGCCCACCCCACAGGTTGAGAACCACTGGTTTAAAAGAAAGCAAACGACTCACTGAGGGTTTAGACAGTTTGTGGCCTGGTTGCAGGTGTTTTATTTCAACCATATTTGTTTCTTTTAGATCCTCAAATAAAGCACTTCACCTCGGCTTCACATTTACTTTACATATTTGTCCAAATGATACCAAAGCAGAGGCTGATGAGAGATTTTTAGTGTCACACCACCTGCTAAAAAAATCCAAATGGAAAATGTGACTCTGCTTAGCTTCTTTGTCGTGAAAATTTTACAAACCCTTTATAATGTATGGATGTCTAAAGTGAGACAAGTCCTCCCCTCTCGCTAAATCTGCCTAGTTTAATCTTTTACTCGTCTAAATTATTTCTGTAAATTACCCCAGGTCCACTATTTATCTGTTTATTTGTACCAAACAATTCATCAAAACGCATGTATCATTGGAAGGCGACATTCAAAAGGTGCCAGTGGCTGTCTCTTCTCCTTATATGAGTACAAGTGTGTCTGGAGTAAAGCTGTGCTCACAAACCATCCTTTGTAACACTCCTCACACATCTGGAGACCCTAAGTCACCTTTCTTGCTTATCCACCTGTGGCGTAACTCTGACTTCAAACAGCACATAATAGTGTGGACCGGCATCACTTTCATGGACCACCAAGTGCCCTTCAGGTCCAACCCTTTTCTATGCCCAGTGTCTGCCATGTGAAGGCAGTGGGTATCACCCTACACTTCTGTGACACATTGAACTGAAAATGGTTTTAAGAAGCGATTTAAGAGGGGACGGATTTACGAAAAAACTTAAATCCGTCCCACCTTAAATCGCTTCTTAAAACTGTTCTCACCTCTCCGCCAGCGTCTTTTGTTAATCTAAATGTGCTGATAAAAGAAAAGCTGCAAGTAACCGGCTATTCCATCCCACCGCCAACTTAGAACGTGCACAAACTTCTCCCAGCTCATGCCTTGATTGATTTTCTGGGAGTGAAGTGGAGTTTTAGAGTGGAAATAATAGATCATTGTTTGGAACACACGCATTTCATGTCTGTTCCATTGCTACAGTAATCTGTGCAAACACATTGTTAAAACAGAGACGTTTTTTATATTCTAGTAGTAGATGACAAAATGTAGGCATAAACTTTATGATGTATGAAGCCTGAAGTATCAAAGAAATACTTTCACAGAAGGTACAAATCTAACACAACAATTGCACTTTTATTCAAAATATAACTGCAGAAACAAAAAGCCGCCTTAACATGCGACATTGACAGCTGTTTATTATGATTGACCTCTACGGCACAATAGAATCCACTCTCAACTGGGAATCAAAAGGTCGTGAGTTCGATCCTGCACCACTCCGTTTTGGGAAATAAACTGCTCTTAGTCTTACTATTTTAGAATAAAAGCATACATTTGATTCCAGTCTCTAACAGCCGGTGTAATTTATGATACTTGTAAAGGTTAGCCTTGTTTTTTTGTTTTTTTTTAGTCAGTTTTATTATCTCAGCCGCGTTCACGAGCCCAAACACACCACACCCCCCTTCTGACACTGCTGTTTTCACATAGACACGCTGTAACAGAGGTAAACTCAGCTCCCTTCTACGTCGGAGCTAGAATGCACATACCATTGCTTGCATACTAAAGTGTCAGCAGGCACTTTTCATGGCATTACACGCATTTTTGAGCATGCCCTCTGCACACTACTTGTGACTTTAGGCTTTAGGAAGTAAGGAAATAAATAAAGGTAAATCGTGTCATAAAATGATTTCTTCAAAACGTCACATATATTTGTCTCTTTCTTTTTTAAAATGTGCGTTGATCACCGCCAGCATGTTGTAGCACACAGCATCTGGCCACCTGCATGTTCTTAAGTCCACTGAATAAGAGACAAATATACAGTCTGACTGAGAGAATCAGACTGAAAAAAAGCAAATATTTAGAAATGCCATACTTTTACAGCTGATAGGACACTGTTCGTTTTGAAATAATATTGCATTTGTGCGATGATGTTTTCAACTTATATTGTCCCTTTCTTTCAGGTGTGTAATAGAAACCACAGCATAGAGAGAAATGAATGGAGAAATTAAAATATCTGAGGTCAGTGTTAGCCCAAGATGGAAAGCTAGATGAAGAGAAACCCACTTAGAAGAAGGTATCAGGAGTATCGTGTGATCAAAGAATTAAGACGAAGGTTACAGGTCAGGTTCTAAAGACTGTGATATGACCAGCAATGTCGTATGGAGCTCAGACCTGGACAGTAAGGAAGCAGAGAAGGAGAAGAAGTTGGATGTGGCAGAAATGAGAACGTGGAGATGGATGTGTGGCATTAAAGAAAAGGACAGAATAGTAAATGAGAAAAGGTACAAGAAAAGTGAAAAAGATATCTAAGAAAGTAGAGGAAAGTAGGATGGCGTAGTATGGACATGAGATGAGGAGAGACAATGAATAATGGGAACTGAAGTGCAGGGGAAGAGAAAGTGAGCAGAGCAAAACATGAGGTGGATGGGCAAAGTAAAAGAAGATCTGAAAGAAAAGGTGAGGAGTTGCAGGACCAAATTGTATCAAGAAGCTTGGTCAAGAACATCGACTCCCACATAGAAGTGGGTAAAGATGAAAACAAGGAAATTCTAGAAGTTCTAGAAACATTATAATGTAAAGTAACCACCCAGAAATGTTCCAGCATAACAGAACCCCATATTCTCAGGAATAATTTTACTTATAAAAATTAATTTTATTCAGATTACTTTTTAAAGTGATCAGCTAACAGCACTCTGACAAGAAAGACATAGCAGCACTTGAAGCTGTACAAAGAAGAGCAGCCCAGTGCATCATGGGACTGAAGGACATGTCCTACTGTGAGAGGCTCAGAGAATTAAACGTGTTTAGTCTGAACAGAGATGACTGTGTGGGAGCCTCATCCAGGTATTTAAAATTCTCAAAGGTTTTTATAAAGGAGATCCAGTACATGCTTTCAGCTTAAGAGTGAATCACAAACTTGTGGACATTAAGGGGCAGTGCATTTAAAAATGAAGCAGGAAGCTCTTCTTTACATAAAGAGTTATGGGACTCAGGAGCAAAGTACCAAGACATGGAGTTGAAGCAGAAACCTTGAGAACCTTTAAGAAGAATCAGGATGAGAGTTTGGGAGAGCTTAGCTATTAGCTAAACAAACGGGCCTGATGGACTGAATGGTCTCCTCTTGTTTGTCAGATTTCTTGTGTTCTTACCTTCTTATGATTACCTTTCCAGCTCAGCCTGTAGGTCACTCACATCACCGTCTCTTAAATTCTGAGCTGTTATTAAATGTTCTACTGAGGACCTTGTAAGAGCTGCAGCTTTCATCCGTCCTGGCGACTGTAAACTTGCTGTCGGCTCAAAGAAGACATTACAGGGCTGCAGTTCTCCTGTGTTACCTTTACAGATTTTAAGAACTCGCTTTGAAAACTAAAAATTTAACACTCACTCTTTGCACTCTTTAACTCTGTGCTGTCATTATTCATATTATTAGTTTGTCACATTTCTTTTTCTTCAGACTTGCTCCTTAAATACTCTATCACTATTTCTGTCCTTTTTTCCTGTTTGCTTCTACAACTCTGCTTTTCTTTACTGATGTTTCTGCTCCAAAGCCACCAACAACATCCCTCTTGTGTGTCAAGCAGACAGCAACTCAAAAGCCTATAAACACAGGCATACTGCTTCTGCAGGCCTAACTGGAGATGACCACACTACAAGATGAGGTCACTTACAACATTCTGTTTCTGAGGGATGCTATTGATGGCCAGTGGACACTCATCTGTGTCATGTATGTCACCTGTCCACTTGTTGGGGTCAAAATGAGCACTGCCCTGACTTTTACTGCACACGGCTTGTGCTTCTTTTTTCCTGATCCTCGTCTGCTGTTAGTGTTAGCTGTGACTTTTCTGTGTGTCAGTGCTTTATGCTTTTCCTGCCCTGTGTTGCAGCTGCCAGCCTTTTTTACTTTCAACACTCAAACACCAACAACATTATCTGTTTCGAATTCATTTACTGCCTTTGTCACTCCACTGATCCCATCTGTTGCTTTTTCATTCCCTTCCCTCACCATCTGACTGAGTTCCTCTGCATTTCCTAATCTAACATCTGTACAGAGCGCGTCCACTTCACTGCTTCATGTCAGTATGAAAAGCCATGAGGACTTTTCTTTTTCTACTGTCCCTTCTTGAGTCAACTACCCCACTGGCAGATAGTTGGTTTCACTATGGCCTTGGACTTTCCTGAGTCTACAATTCTAATCTGGTCTGCTCCCCGAATAACAAACCCTGCTTGCTGTGCCAAATCTTTAACAGTGGAAGGGTTTTAAGTTGATCCTATCCCAAAACATGGACACTTTTATGCCCACACCATACTCTTTGTTACTTAGACCCCCACATGTGTCCTCCACCCCAGCTCTTGTACTTTTACCCTCACACTCACCTGACCTGATAGAAGACACAGTCCACAGTCTCAGAGCACTTGCACCTCAGACTACGGCCCGATCTTCACTCAGAATTAACTGCTGCTGTGCTTCACTTTCCCTCCTCTTTTCTTAAATGCCTCAGGCAGCAGGACAGAGCAAGTCCTAATGCAATTAATGGGAGCAGGTACAATCTTTAATTCACTCATTATAGGTGTAATAAAATGCTGAAATGTGCCAAAAGCAGAAGAAAATGAAACAATTAACATCTTACAGTTTTATGCTGCACATCTCGTTAAGAAAATACTTTGTACAATTTCAATAGGTGTAACAGTCATAAAATGATTAAATGTTCTAAAATAAAAGATAATAATAATAATTCTTTGCATTTATATAGCGCTTCTCTCACTACTCAAAGATAATGAAATAATTAGCAAACTACAGTCTTATGCTGCACATCTCGTTACGAGAATGCTTTGAACAATTTCAATTCCTTTTTAAAAGAAATTAAGATAACTAAAAGACATTTCAATATTTGTGTTTACAACTGCTGCTACCACATTCTCTAACAATCGTCTAAAAATTAACAGTAAAATCCGAATAAAAGTCTCTGTATCTGCATTTAAAATAGACTGCCTTGCACATTCAGTCATTAACTCCATTCAATCTTTCCTTTTTAATAGTTCATATTGTATTATTTATCATTTGTAAGATCATACAGAGGCACATTTTATTAATTACATTTCTGATATTAAAACAGATTCCCTTATTTTAAAAACTGTCAGTTATGTTCTGCCTCTTGTCCTGATGAATGCACACAAGTAGTTATAGGCAGGTACATACTGTCAAAATCGCAATTAGAGCTGTCAATCAAAATGATTAATGATCTTTAAGCCCCGCCCCCTATGACGTCATACCGGAAGTCCCGCCCCGTCGCCTAATGATGACGTCACTCCGGAAAGTCCCGACCCCTCACGTGACCTCTCTCCTCCCCCTTTGGCACCGCCCCCTGGCGGCAGTTGGTTGAAGGGCCCCCTGTCCCCGCCCAGACTCCGCCTTGAACCCTCCCCCGGCCCCGGATTGGTTCATGAAACTGTCAAGGGGGCTTTGATGGATGTCTGCCCCTCCTTGAACTCTCCCCCGGCCCCTGATTGGTTCTCCTTTCTGTCAAGGGGGTTTTGATGGATGTCTGCCCCCTGTTTGAACCCGCTCCCACCCCACACCCATCTACCTGCCCAGGAAACTGTCAAGGGCAGTTTGATGGATGTCTACCCCCTCCTTGAACTCCCCACCGCCCCCTCTCCTGAAAGACAAGCCCGGGCAAGTGACAGCCTTTACCTCGACAAGCTCAGACATGCCCGGGGGCTGCCTCGGCCCCCGCCCATTCTCTGGCACAAGCCCAGACAGGCCCGGGGCCTGTCCTGACCGCTCAGACATGCCCCAAGTCGCCTGCACCAGTCCCAGCACGTTCACGAAATTAAAATCTCTATCTCATCTTGGCCTCTCTAAGTCGAGCTGCTTTTTTGTCCCTCACACAGACAACAAACTGTCAGCTGGAAGACACGGTCTGAGTCAGGCCGCATTTAACCATAGGCGCCCCACACTTCCCGGTCCCCCACACTTCCCTGCCGAAAGCCTAAAAAGCTAAGCATTTTGTTCTCGGTTCTATCTATGATTTTAATATGAACACGCCATTAAAATATCTATCTTATCTTTGCTTTATCACTTACAGGTCCATCCTTTTCCATCTCACAGAAATTCCTCAACCAACATTGAATCAGGTTTCTCAGTGACAGACTCTGCAGTAAAAACATTCTTAGCAATGAAGCAGGTTTCTCAGAAAGAAATCAAGCAGCCGAGCTATTAGCCGACCCCTTGCAAGCAGGCCTGTGTGCTCTGTCTCTCTCTCAACACACACACACACAAAGTAAAGTCAGGTATGGGAGGACTCTGTGAGTTCGCTTGCAAACAACTGAGCCCCCGCTGAGCACCCATCCCCTTAAGACCAAAAAAACTTCTCTTTTAAAGTGAAGTTTAGGTTCCGCAGGGATGCTTGCATCCTTGAGCTGTGCAACTCATAGGATGACTCCCACGCTGAGGAATTCTTTTGAGGTCCTTCTCGGGGAGTAAAGAAAGGCACTTTGAAGCTGCTTATGTCATTTTTTCATCTCTTTTAAGGGAGTTTAGGACCATCCCTTATCTGGGCAACTCAAGGTCTGGCTGCAACAATATTCGGATCTAAATAGAGAAAAGGACGCAGACCTGTGTGCTCTGTCTCTCTCTCTCTCTCTCTCTCTCTCAGAGCGCAGACTGGGCTGAGACAGCCCCTGCTGCAGCGTGGGCGTGATCGCCCCTCTTGAGATCGCCCGCTTGTCAGCAGCTGTCTGTAAACTCCCCTACCCCCATATGTCAGCGGGCTCGAGACCACGCACACCCTCTGTCGATGGATCTTTTAAAGTTAAGGGATTTTTAAAGATTAGCTTGTAAAGCTTGAGATAACTGCCAGTTCAGCCCTTTAAAAATCACACCTAGTTAAATAATAGGCCGCAGTTCCCTTTTAAATCACGTTTGAGACGTCTAGCCTGGACTGATTGGTGACTGATGTCAAAAATGTTCACCTATATACAGAGCTTAACCTTAGGGTTTATTTTTCCGGGGTCTGTCTAAAATCAGACAAAAGACACTTACTAAAAAAGAGCAAAACCCTCATTTCCTTAATTACATTGTCCTCCTGGCTGAGTAATGAACCATATACTGTACTTTCGAGAGGCCGGCCCATGCCTGTCATCCCTTACACTATATAGCATGTTTGGTTACTCTTTTTGTAAGTATAATATAATGAAGTATCACTACACTGGTCAAGAGAGACGGATTCCACGTTTGTTTTGCTCAGCTCATTTCTATCACCTAGGAGCCTTTTGACAAAAGAAACCTCTCTAAATACACTTGTGCATTTCAACGGAGATTTATAAGAAAGCAGGTTTTCTACCTTATCCCAGTTTTGTACGTGCATGTAAAAGCACAGAATTTTGATATTTTCTGTCTACTCAAAAAACTGAAAATATTTCTATTAACACAAATGATAATTAGAAATGATTTTACTATTTTTAATTAAAAAGTTAAAACAGAAAAGCCCAATTATGATTTTTGTTTTGTCATGGGAGGGCCCTAGGGTGACACTTTTCCCCTTTATACTCTTACTTATGTAGACCTTAAAACATATTCTTATCAAAATAGTTCATCACTTCCCAATTCCTGTAACATCAGGTAATTAGACAGAGCTCCATGACAGGCAAGAGAAGATTATAGGTCAAATACACAGGGTCATAAAATAAAATAAAGTGTGAACACCGCGCAGACCTCTGCCCATGACGGATGGATCTTTTAAAGTTAAGGGATTTTTAAAGATTAGCTTGTAAAGCTTGAGATAACTGCTAGTTCAGCCCTTTAAAAATCACACCTAGTTAAATAATAGGCAGTAGTTCCCTTTTAAATCACGTTTGAGACGTCTAACAAATCTAGCCTGGGCTGTATAATTTGTAATTATATTACTTAATATAATTTGTATAACAATCGATCTAAAACAAGCCCTTTTCTCTTCAAACTCACCCCACATTTTAAATACAGGTATCTTCAGCTGACCCTAAGGAAACATCTTGTGGAAGCAAGCGGCCGCATGGCTCAGGGAGGGGCTGATGGTTACAGCAGGGGACGATTTCACACTTCAGCTAAATCAGGTTTCCCAGTGACGGACTCTGAGTAAAAAACAGTTTTAGCAATGAAGCTGATTTCCCAGAGAGAAAGACCAAGTGGCAGATCCAGTCAGCTTTTAGCCGACCTCCCTGCGATCAGCCCCCTGCTCTCTTTCTACACACAGAAAGTAAATTCAGGTTCAGTAAGCACCCCAATCGGAGGAAGGACTCTGTGAATTCGCTTGCAAACAACTGAGCCTGCCCGTTTCGAGCACCCACCCCGCTGGGTGACCCTCAGAGAGCTCAACGGCTGGTAGTCTCAGGAATTTGTTAGGATTATGTCATGTACAAACCTTAACTTTGATTTATCACCTTTAAAGACATGGACCAGTCTCGTGCTACAAACGCCTTGTGTCTCTTTTTAACACTTCTGCCTGTAAAGCTCTCTATTCCTTCTGTGGCCTCGGGTTTAATAAGGGTTTGCACCCAGGCTAATGAACAAGGTCCTGTACATGTCGAGATGACGGCCCATACCTGCCGTCCCTTACACTATATAACATGTTTGGTTATTCATTTTGTATGTATAATATAATGAAGTTATTTTAAAAGTAACCCCACACCGCACAAGAGAGACAGATTCCACGTGTGTTTTAGGATTTGCTACGATCCGTGATTTTTAGTGTTTTGTTGAGCTCGTTTCTATCACCTAGGAGCCTTTGGACAAAGGAAAACTCTGTAAATACACTTGTGAGTTTAAATGGAGATTTAGAAGAATGCACAGGAGGCCGTAGTGAGGTGTGCTGGTTTAACTAGAGGCAGGGGTTGTAAGTAGCCCTTTTTTGCCCCTCCGAAGTTCATCGAACTAAAATCATGTTTTTAAAATCAGCAGCTTTAGCTCATGCTAGTGACCTCGTAAATGGGAGCCAACCGCTCAGCACGCTTGTATAGCTCACAAAATAGCAGAGCTAATTACTCTTTCTTCTTAAACTAATGATCAGATATTCGGGTAATTCTTAATGAAACACTAAAGCATTAGTGAACAAAAATACATGTTCAGTAGCCAAGTAAAACGACCGGTTGCTTTAACATGAAAATAAAGCATCTTTAGAAAATAAAGCGTCTAAAAGCATCTTTGTAAAGGTCCGATTTTAAAACTTTATAAGAAAAAGCCTTGTTTCCAAAAGAGTTCTTTGGAAGCATCTTTGCCTTTCTAATCACGTCCACCCCAAACATAGCACAGAACTTAATTTCTGTACTCCTTTTAAATGAGAATAGCCAGTATAAAATCCCTAAAGGAACCGGAGACATCTGATATCTTTTACCCTATATGATTTCTTGCCGGCCCAAGTCATTCAGATTCTGCTTACAACACAAATGTACAATTATTTTTTCTCAAATGGCCAGTTCTTTGGCCTGCTAATCATGAAAAAAATCATATTTTATTCTCCTGACACTTTATTTGCATATTTTATTATACCTACTTGTATCGACATTTATCTATCTCTATATTTATTTTTCTGTATCAGAAGGTAGTTTAAGTTAATTTGTTTTGGGTTCAATAGATGTATTTTTCATATTTTCGATTCTTGTTTTCTTTTTTTCACATCTTCGAGCCCCCTTTTTGTTACTTTGCGCCCCCTAGCGTGGTCAGCCCAGAGTTTGAGAGCCACTGTTGTAGGGTTTTATTGGTAAAACACTCTGCGGCATTTCAAGCTAAGTTAGATTCCCTTGTTTATTCAGCCGTCCATCGGTGTTCCATTTTTGTTATAAATTGAATTTAGTCTCTCTTTATTTACTAAGCATTTTATATGACGATTAGAAAACAGTTATCTTGTTCAGGCTTTAATTTAAAACAGCATTTTCATCAACAGGTTATAACCACTTTGGTAGTCAGGGGGCTTTGTATAATACAAAGTTTTAGAAATTCTGTGAATGCTTGGTAATAGCCTTTCATTTTACAGCAGTTATGAGACCCTGAAAATAAGAACGGTTATAGGAGGTTATAGGAACCTGTACACTACAGGGCTGATGATTAGGTTTTGGACACGTTAGGCCAATCAGGATGGAAAATGTTTTTAGTGAATAATTACATTATATCTATTATAGGCGTTAGCACAAGGATTAAAATTTTACTAAAACTATGAGGTTTTATTCTTTCTTTTAGGTAATCCAGGGGACATAGGACGGATGTTATTGAAAACTGCTTTTTCCCTCTGTTTGTGAAAAAGCATCCTTGGTTTTAGTAGCATTCAGGGTCAAGGGGCGTAAGTTTGAACTGTGATTCCAAGAGTCAACAAGTGTCTGCAAACGTCTTGAATACGAGTCACAGGACCAAGGTTTGTGCAGGGATCATAGTCAGGGGCAAGTAGTATAATGTCAGGCGGCTTCTGTCAAAATTTAATCCAAATTTGATTGATGAGATTAAACCCCGCCTTTTTAATCGAAGACCGGAAGTCCCGCCCCCACCCCCCACCGGATGTTTTGTTGACCTTTGATGACCTTTCAGGAAGTCCCCTCCCCACACCCCCGGATGTTTTGTTGACCTTTGATGACCTTTATCAGGGTCCCTGTTGATTGATGACAGGAAGTCCCCTCCCCCAACCACCTGTTGTTTGTTGACCTTTAGCCCTGCCATCTGTTTTCCCCAGGAAACTGTCAAGGGCAATTTGATGGGTGCCCCACCCTCCTTGAACCCCCACCACCCGCCCCTTGAACCCAGCACCACCCCCAACCACTTCCCAGACCCACCTCTTCCGAAGACATGTTCAGGCATGTTGCAGACGGACTGAAGGGAATGCCTAAGCCTCACCGATAGGTGTCACATGATGTCTGGTCCCTCCACTTCCTGGGACATACACACACAGGCTCCGTTCGGACCGATCTAACTTGTCGCCGTTCCTGACAATATTGCTTTAGGTAAGAATCCCTGTATCTATGTAACAATTATTTAAAAAATATCTATCTAATCGTTGCTATATCATTTGTAAACTCCCTTGTATTTTATCTAAGACAAAACAGCCTTTTCCTTCCCATCTCTGTGAAAATCCTTTCACAGACAGGTTCTGAGTTTAAAAGCCTTCAGCAGAGCACACAGAAAGACATGCAGTTTAGCTTTTTGCAGCCCCGCAGGCGTGTGCTTGTAGTTCAAAGCACGTGAAATACAAGCTGCCAGGAACCCTCCGCGCAGCCTGGCTTTTAGCAGCCCCTGTGCTCATCCGCGAAATGGTCAGGGTCAAAGCACACAGAAAGGCTCTTTCTCTCTGTTCACAATGACCCCGGAGCGCAGCTAGAGCCGTCAGTGCATGCCATATGGGCGGAGCTGTGTGTAAGTTCACCTCCTCCCCTGACAGCTCCGCGCTGATTCAGTCCAGGCGCGCGCAGGCTTGTCAACAGCTGAGCGTAAGCCCCCCTTCTTCCATTCCCAAGATGCATGGGTCTTTAAAAGTTAAAGGCTTTCATGATAACGTGTAAAACCCGAGATAACTAGTTCGCTATAAGACCTTTAAAAATCACACAGTTAAATAAGATGCAACAGATCCCTTTAAATCACGCTGCAGACGACTAAATGCCAAATGAATTAATATATTTATAATTTGTATTTAAATCGATCTAAAGCCATCCCTTGTTCTAACCCTGTTAATCCTCCCTCATGAAGAAAGCGTTTAGTTTTTCTAAAAGTTTGAATGCCTTAATCAGATCGGATATCTCGGGCTAGAGAAAGGAACTTAAAAACTCTTTGTCAAAACAGGTTTTTCCAAAGCCCTCACCCTCACCCTCACCTCCAAACCTAACCCCACTACTATGAATAATTTCCAAGTTTATTCTCAAGTGCGTGCGTGCGTGCGTGCATGCGCGCACTCGTGTGTAGGCGCATGAGCGAGCGCATGTGTGATATAATATAAGATGTAGCATTTATATCCATCTATCTGTGTGTACGACGATTAATGTACAAATTCATAGGACTGAAGCAAACAATATTAGCTTTTTCATACCAAACGGGCTTTACAATCAAGTAGTTTTGTCTCGGCGTCGAAAATTCAAACAGAGCCTCTTCTCTGAGAATACTCAGGCATGGTTTAAAAGCGCCAGGCCGGTTGTGTTTCAGCTCTGTAGTAAGAGGTCGGTATAGCGAATGCTTAATAGACATAAGGCAACTGTGTTTTCATTCATTTCGCTAAATGATCATACTAGCAGGTGTTAAATAATGTTTTTCCCCAACTCTTTGCAACTCCGTGGAACTGGTAAACAGATGACAGTTTAGCTGATAATATACCACCGTACACGTAGGTTCTGTTGTAGTGTGCTGTGAGTTTGGGGTGATCCCTTGTTGATCCACTCTTAATATGTTTTTTAATCTCCTCTGTGACTTAGTATTTGTACATTTTACTTTTTACTATCTTATATTTGTGATAGGGCGAGTCAATGTTACATTTTGGAATAATAATATCTATTTTAACTCTGCCCCTGACTATGATCCCTGCACAAACCCTGGTCCTTTGACTCGTATTCAAGACGTTTGCAGACACTTGTTGACTCTTGGAATCACAGTTCAAACTTACGTCCCTTGACCCTGAATGCTACTAAAACCAAGGATGCTTTTTCACAAACAGAGGGAAAAAGCAGTTTTCAATAACATCCGTCCTATGTCCCCTGGACTACCTAAAAGAAAGAATAAAACCTCATAGTTTTAGTAAAATTTTAATCCTTGTGCTAACGCCTATAATAGATGTAATGTAACTATTCACTAAAAACATTTTCCATCCTGATTGGCCTAACGTGCCCAAAACCTACTCATCAGCCCTGTAGTGTACAGGTTACTATAACCTCCTATAACCGTTCTTATTTTCAGGGTCTCATAACTGCTGTAAAATGAAAGGCTATTACCAAGCATTCACAGAATTTCTAAAACTTTGTATTATACAAAGCCCCCTGACTACCAAAGTGGTTATAACCTGTTGATGAAAATGCTGTTTTAAATTAAAGCCTGAACAAGATAACTGTTTTCTAATCATCATATAAAATGCTTAGTAAATAAAGAGAGACTAAATACAATTTATAACAAAATGGAACACCGATGGACGGCTGAATAAACAAGGGAATCTAACTTAGCTTGAAATGCCGCAGAGTGTTTTACCAATAAAACCCTACAACAGTGGCTCTCAAACTCTGGGCTGACCACGCTAGGGGGCGCGAAGTAACAAAAAGGGGGCTCGAAGATGTGAAAAAAAGAAAACAAGAATCGAAAATATGAAAAATACATCTATTGAACCCAAAACAAATTGACTTAAACTACCTTCTGATACAGAAAAATAAATATAGAGATAGATAAATGTCGATACAAGTAGGTATAATAAAATATGCAAATAAAGTGTCAGGAGAATAAAATCTGATTTTTTCATGATTAGCAGGCCAAAGAACTGGCCATTTGAGAAAAATAATCGTACATTTGTGTTGTAAGCAGAATCTGAATGACTTGGGCCGGCAAGAAAAGATATAGGATAAAAGATATCAGATGTCTCCGGTTCCTTTAGGGACTTTATACTGGCTATTCTCATTTAAAAGGAGTACAGAAATTAAGTTCTATGCTATGTTTGGGGTGGATGTGATCAGAAAGGCACTGATGCTTCCAAAGAACTCTTTGGAAACAAGGCTTTTTCTTATAAAGTTTTAAAATCGGACCTTTACAAAGATGCTTTTAGACGCTTTATTTTCTAAAGATGCTTTATTTTCATGTTAAAGCAACCGGTCGTTTTACTTGGCTACTGAACATGTATTTTTGTTCACTAATGCTTTAGTGTTTCATTAAGAATTACCGAATATCTGATCATTAGTTTAAGAAGAAAGAGTAATTAGCTCTGCTATTTTGTGAGCTATACAAGCGTGCTGAGCGGTTGGCTCCCATTTACGAGGTCACTAGCACGAGCTAAAGCTGCTGATTTTAAAAACATGATTTTAGTTCGATGAACTTCGGAGGGGCAAAAAAGGGCTACTTACAACCCCTGCCTCTAGTTAAACCAGCACACCTCACTACGGCCTCCTGTGCATTCTTCTAAATCTCCGTTTAAACTCACAAGTATATTTACAGAGTTTTCCTTTGTCCAAAGGCTCCTAGGTGATAGAAATGAGCTCAGCAAAACACTAAAATCACTGATCGCAGCAAATCCTAAAACACACGTGGAATCTGTCTCTCTTGTGCGGTGTGGGGTTACTTTTAAAAATAACTTCATTATATTATACATACAAAATGAATAACCAAACATGTTATATAGTGTAAGGGACGGCAGGTATGGGCCGGCATCTCGACATGTACAGGACCTTGTTCATTAGCCTGGGTGCAAGCCCCTATTAAACCTGAGGCCACAGAAGGAATAGAGAGCTTTTACAGGCAGAAGTGTTAAAAAGAGACACAAGGCGTTTGTAGCACGAGACTGCTCCATGTCTTTAAACGTGATAAATCAAACGTTAAGGTTTGTACATGACATAATCCTAACAAATTCCTGAGACTACCAGCCGTTGAGCTCTCTGAGGGTCACCCAGCGGGGGGTGGGTGATCGAAACGGGCAGGCTCAGTTGTTTGCAAGCGAATTCACAGAGTCCTTCCTCCGATTGGGGTGCTTACTGAACCTGAATTTACTTTCTGTGTGTAGAAAGAGAGCAGGGGCTGATCGCAGGGGGTCGGCTAAAAGCTGACTGGGTCTGCCACTTGGTCTTTCTCTCTGGGAAATCAGCTTCATTGCTAAAACTGTTTTTTACTCAGAGTCCGTCACTGGGAAACCTGATTTAGCTGAAGTGTGAAATCGGCCCCTGCTGGAACCATCAGCCCCTCCCTGAGCCATGCGGGCCGCTTGCTTCCACAAGATGTTTCCTTAGGGTCAGCTGAAGATACCTGTATTTAAAATGTGGGGTGAGTTTGAAGAGAAAAAGGCTTGTTTTAGATCGATTGTTATACAAATTATATTAAGTAATATAATTACAAATTATACAGCCCAGGCTAGATTTGTTAGACGTCTCAAACGTGATTTAAAAGGGAACTACTGCCTATTATTTAACTAGGTGTGATTTTTAAAGGGCTGAACTAGCAGTTATCTCAAGCTTTACAAGCTAATCTTTAAAAATCCCTTAACTTTAAAAGATCCATCCGTCATGGGCAGAGGTCTGCGGTGCTCACACTTTATTTTATTTTATGACCCTGTGTATTTGACCTATAATCTTCTCTTGCCTGTCATGGAGCTCTGTCTAATTACCTGATGTTACAGGAATTGGGAAGTGATGAACTATTTTGGTAAGAATATGTTTTAAGGTCTACATAAGTAAGAGTATAAAGGGGAAAAGTGTCACCCTAGGGCCCTCCCATGACAAAACACAAATTATAATTGGGCTTTTCTGTTTTTAACTTTTTAATTAAAAATAGTAAAATGATTTCTAATTATCATTTGTGTTAATAGAAATATTTTCAGTTTTTTGAGTAGACAGAAAATATCAAAATTCTGTGCTTTTACATGCACGTACAAAACTGGGATAAGGTAGAAAACCTGCTTTCTTATAAATCTCCGTTGAAATGCACAAGTGTATTTAGAGAGGTTTCTTTTGTCAAAAGGCTCCTAGGTGATAGAAATGAGCTGAGCAAAACAAACATGAAATCCGTCTCTCTTGACCAGTGTAGTGATACTTCATTATATTATACTTACAAAAAGAGTAACCAAACATGCTATATAGTGTAAGGGATGACAGGCATGGGCCGGCCTCTCGAAAGTACAGTATATGGTTCATTACTCAGCCAGGAGGACAATGTAATTAAGGAAATGAGGGTTTTGCTCTTTTTTAGTAAGTGTCTTTTGTCTGATTTTAGACAGACCCCGGAAAAATAAACCCTAAGGTTAAGCTCTGTATATAGGTGAACATTTTTGACATCAGCCACCAATCAGTCCAGGCTAGACGTCTCAGACGTGATTTAAAAGGGAACTGCGGCCTATTATTTAACTAGATGTGATTTTTAAAGGGCTGAACTGGCAGTTATCTCAAGCTTTACAAGCTAATCTTTAAAAATCCCTTAACTTTAAAAGATCCATCGACAGAGGGTGTGCGTGGTCTCGAGCCCGCTGACATATGGGGGTAGGGGAGTTTACAGACAGCTGCTGACAAGCGGGCGATCTCAGGGGCGATCACGCCCACGCTGCAGCAGGGGCTGTCTCAGCCCAGTCTGCGCTGAGAGAGAGAGAGAGAGAGAGAGAGACAGAGCACACAGGTCTGCGTCCTTTCTCTATTTAGATCCGAATATTGTTGCAGCCAGACCTTGAGTTGCCCAGATAAGGGATGGTCCTAAACTCCCTTAAAAGAGATGAAAAAATGACATAAGCAGCTTCAAAGTGCCTTTCTTTACTCCCGAGAAGGACCTCAAAAGAATTCCTCAGCGGCGTGGGAGTCATCCTATGAGTTGCACAGCTCAAGGATGCAAGCATTCCTGCCGGAACCTAAACTTCACTTTAAAAAGAGAAGTTTTTTTTTGGACTCAAGGGGGATGGATGCTCGAACCGGGCGAGCTCAGTTGTTTGCAAGCGAACTCACAGAGTCCTCCCATACCTGACTTTACTTTGTGTGTGTGTGTGTTGAGAGAGAGACAGAGCACACAGGCCTGCTTGCAAGGGGTCGGCTAATAGCTCGGCTGCTTGATTTCTTTCTGAGAAACCTGCTTCATTGCTAAGAATGTTTTTACTGCAGAGTCTGTCACTGAGAAACCTGATTCAATGTTGGTTGAGGAATTTCTGTGAGATGGAAAAGGATTGGCCTGTAAGTGATAAAGCAAAGATAAGATAGATATTTTAATGGCGTGTTCATATTAAAATCATAGATAGAACCGAGAACAAAATGCTTAGCTTTTTAGGCTTTCGCAGGAGTGTGGGGACCGGGAAGTGTGGGCTATGGTTAAATGCGGCCTGACTCAGACCGTGTCTTCCAGCTGACAGTTTGTTGTCTGTGTGAGGGACAAAAAAGCAGCTCGACTTAGAGAGGCCAAGATGAGATAGAGATTTTAATTTCGTGAACGTGCTGGGACTGGTGCAGGGCGACTTGGGGCATGTCTGAGCGGTCAGGACAGGCCCCGGCCTGTCTGGGCTTGTGCCAGAGAATGGGGCCAGGCAGCCCCCGGGCATGTCTGAGCTTGTGCTAGAGAAAGGGCGGGGGCCAAGGCAGCCCCCGGGCATGTCTGAGCTAGTCAGGACAGGCCCCGGGCATGTCTGAGCTTGTCAAGGTAAAGGCTGTCACTTGCCCGGGCTTGTCTTTCGGGAGAGGGGGCGGGGAGTTCAAGGAGGGGTAGACATCCATCAAACTGCCCTTGAAAGTTTCCTGGGCAGGCAGATGGGTGTGGGGTGGGAGCGGGTTCAAACAGGGGGCAGACATCCATCAAAACCCCTTGACAGAAAGGGAACCAATCAGAGGCCAGGGAGGGTTCAAGGAGGGGGCAGACATCCATCAAAGCCCCCTTGACAGTTTCCTGAACCAATCTGGGGCCGGGGAGGGTTCAAGGCGGAGTCTGGGCGGGGACAGGGGCCTTCAACCAACCGCCAGGGGCGGTGCCAAAGGGGAGGAGAGAGGTCACGTGAGGGGCCGGACTTTCCGGAGTGACGTCATCAGGAGGCGATGGGGCGGGACTTCCGGTCTTGGGTCAGCGGGGCGGGACTTCCGGTATGACGTCATAGGGGGCGGGGCTTAAAGGCCATTAATCATCTTGATTGACAGCTCTAATTGCGATTTTGACAGTATGTACCTGCCTATAACTACGCACACAGATGTCTGATGTTTGACTGAATTCATCAAATGTCTGCCTGCTATCAACAGCCCTGTAGGATCAGCAATGGCGGCTCAGCCCAGTGGATGAGGAGCTCAGATTGCGTTGGGCTTTGACTCCAGCAGTCCCAAGACTAGTAAAGGAGAGCACAGAGGCCTTGGCATTTCTTGACGACTCTCCATCAGAGTTCTGGCTTTGAAAAACCCAACATGACATGAAGTTATCAATAGGTCGCCTCACAGCCTCAAACACTTGGGCACCGTGCTGGTAGTCTGAGCTTCTTGGTGTCTGCACGCCTTTTGTACGGAGGGAATAATAAAGACAATCTGGATGGGCAACGGTGATCTGGGGGGGTTCACAGGGTGGGATTTGGGCTAAAGCAGCTCCTTCATATTTTGGGAAGTGCGCTGGGAGTCAGTGTATTAACATTTACATCATTTTTCCCTCCTCAGTCAGTTAATCCAAAGCCAGGATCCAACCTGAGGTGCACGATTGCCAGGGTGATGAACTATAGTTGTGTGCAGACGCCTCTGAAGCACTTCAGGTAGACACTCTGCTTATTTAATATCAGTAGAGAGGGAACTGAAAGAAGACACAAGGCAAGGGGCAGAGAATCAACGCCAAGTTCTTACTTTCATATTAGAAAGATGGGGTGATATGACTTTTAAATGTATGTTTCTTTGTCCTGATATTGGACACAAACGATGACTTTTTAGGTTTAACACTGTTACTTCTCAACAGAATGTTTCCAGCACAGAATAATAACACCATAATTGCACAAGTTTGCATGAGCTGAAGACCTGATCTTTCACAGTTTGTGATTTGACTGCAATTTCTTTGTGTTCTTCTTCCAAGGCAAATTAGATCCGATGTGAATTGCCTTTCTTCCTCAGTTGGCCTCGTCCCCACCCTGTAGACGTGTCCCACCCTGACTGATCCGCTATATAAGGAGGTGTTGCTGTTGATCAGAACAGACGTCTTTGTGCCAACCCCACCATGAGACTCACCGCCTTCCTGCTTCTGCTGTGCCTGTGCTCTGCACTAATGACTTCTGTGAGTTCTGACCTGTGATTTAGATTCACAAATATGTCTACGAAACCTTTTTTTATTTTGCATGTTCCCTGTTGGTATATTTCTTATCCTTTCTTTTAAGCAGCAGGTCATCTGAAATGTATTTTCCAGTTACTAACACCTCATTATACTTTTCATCTTACTTTTCAGAAATGTGCTCTTGCAGGTGGAGGTGAGGAAGACAAAATTGATTTCAATGATATAGATCATCTACAAAAGTCTGAAGATAACAGTGAGTAGAATGGAGAATGTGCTGCTCAAGAATATTTCTCAGATCTTTCCCTGATTACTCTGGTTTGTGGGAGGCTCATCACAACTTATCCACTTGCCATCTCTAATTTAAACTAAAGTAGAGATGAACTACTCAAACTAACTGAATCATTTTCTTCCCTTGAAACTAAGATAGTAGAGAATCTTTATGCTTTGCATTTCCCAGTAACCACAAGGATCCACGTGAGATAAATTTTGTCAGCAATCATTTTACACAAATAGTCAAGTCTGTGACTGCGTGCCTCCTGATTTTTGTCTGTGTGTCCTGTGCGTCTGTGCACATCGACTGTTCAGGCATCAGACAACAAAACATGGACGTGTTCACAGAGGAAGGGAGTGCAGTGCCGTTCGCACAATGGCATACAGAACAGGGGGTACATCCTCTGTCCTTGACTTGTGTCCACAGAGCTCCGTGTCCATTCAGTTTTAGAGCAGAAATCTAATTTATCCACTACATTTGTAGGCCCAGTGCAGGAAAACAAAGATCTAGAAGTGAGTTGTGGTTAGAAAAGACAATAGTCAGCCATTCACTGAACAACAAGCTCTTCTTTATAATAATAAAGAATAATAAAGTCTTTACTGAATGGTGGAACTCAAAGAGTCTGTTGTAGGCATTTACTGGAGCTACTGAGTGATAAATTAATGGATAAAGTTGATGAAGACATGAAACAGGTTCCTGCATGTTGAGTTCACAGATTGGTAGAGAAAATCCAAAGTCGTGTGATAGATGGAGTCAGCAGGGCTGATTTTGTATCCGTAGCCATCAATGAATCAACAAACAACACAAACTCTGCGTTTATGTCGGATTTTTTGGAGGTTTGAGATCCCTGAGCAGCTGCTCTTTTCACTTTAAGTGTCTCTTTTGAACTATTTGTGCTTAACACAAAC
>NW_024378111.1:0-19828 GCF_016835505.1 Polypterus senegalus
CAGATCATATAGTTCCATGTAAAATTACGTACCTTAATAACAAAGCATCCTTTTGATCATGATTGTATTAGGCTTTTACAAATATAGAAGGAACGAATGTATCTGTTTACTAGGTAAGTGACATATGGGTATTCCTGATCAAGTCAGAAATTTTACTGCTACACCACAGAAGCTGTTGATTGTCCTTGAAACTTTTGTAAAGTGTTTATTTGATGTTTGATTTCATCTTCACACATTCTATAGTTTATGCCTACATTTTGTCATTTATTACTAAAATATGAAAACGTTTGTTTTAGCAATGTGTTTACACAGATTACTGTAGAAATGGAACACATGAAGTATGTGTTCCAAATAACAATCTATTGTTTTCAGCATTCATATTATTATCATCAGCATTAATATATTATTATTGTTATGCATTATTATGCATATATTTTTATTTACTTATTTATTGCTTTATTTTTATTTATATATATATATATTTATTTTTATTTTTTTTTATTTTTTTCTTAGATTAAATTATACATTTATTTACGTAACTAACTCACCTGAAGGCAGCATACATTAGCTAATCACACACACAACTATGGGTACACTAAGGTTTGTCAGTTGGAATGTTCATGGAACTGGCTCTAGAGAGAAGAGATTAAGATTTTGATCAGCTTAAAGACTGCAGGCAGATGTTGTCTTATTACAAGAGACTCATAGGTCTGCCACGTTGCAGATGAACTTAAAACATCTGAGTTTCCCACACTGTTCTCTGCGCCTATAACTCTAGACAAAGAGGTGTAGCTATTTTAATACACAAAAATACAAATTTCAAAGTATTGGACACAGTCTCAGATCCAGATGGTAGATTTATAATACTAAAACTATCTATACAAAATCAAACATGTATTGTTGTATACTGTCCTAACATAGATGACCCCCATTCTTTCATAATTTTCTCTGTACTCTCAACACTTGGACTGTCCATTATACTTGCGGGAGATTTTAATTTTTGGATGGATCATTCTTCGACAGGCTCAGTACAGCTGGGACTCAGAGTTGGTCATTCCACTAATATAGTCAAACAGTATATGAGTGATTATGGGCTTGTATGCATGTACTGATCTTTTTATCCCAGCCGTAGAGAGTATACTTTTTTCTCACATGTTCATCACTCTCACTCACGTTTGGACTATTTTCTAGTCAGCAGCTCATTATTGGCTGACATTTCAGACACTGAGATACACCCTATAGTTGTCAGATCATGCTCCAGTTTCTTTAACTCTGAAATAAGAAAACAATCCCATCAGGTAAAACTGGAGGTTTAATCGTCACTGCTTAAAGATGAAGGTTTTGTGGAATATTATAAAAAGAGTGGGCTTTATATTTAGAACACATGACATTCCTGGAACATCAGCATCTGTTCTCTGGGAGGCAGGGAAAGCAGTGATGAGAGGTAAAAATAATTTCCTTCTCATCACATAAAGAAAAAAATGAAAACAAACGTATTCAGGAATTAGAAGAAATCATTAAGTCTCTAGAGGCATCCCCAGAAGAAGAATTACAAAACAAATTCGTAAAAGTAAACTAGAACTTAAAGGGAATTATTGACAAAAACACAATTTTAGCACAAAGACTACGAATAGAAAACTTTGAACACGGTAATAAATCAGGCAAGTTTTAGCCAACCAGTTAAAAATAAACAAAGAAAACTGCCATATCTGCTGTTAAAGACTCAACTGGGAATATAGTATAGACCTGAAAGAATAAACAACACTTTCAGAGATTTTACAAAACCTTGTACTCACCACAGATTAACCATCAGATAATGAGGATCAATGAGTTTCTAGACAGGATAATACTTCCTAAATTATCAGATAGCCAAGCTACAGTCCTGGACTCGCCATTAACATCAGATGAGCTTCAGGAAGCTCTTAACCCATGCCTAAGGAGGCTCCAGGTCCAGATGGGTTTCCAGCAGAGTTCTACAAGAATTCTGGATCATTCTGCGCCAACATTCTTCAGAATGATGTGTGAAATACAAGAAAATGGTAGACTACAGCCAAACATGAATTCAGCCAACATTAGTCTCCTGTTAAAACCAGGCAAAGATCCTATATTTCCTACCAGCTATACCAATTTCTCTATTAATGTTGACCTGAAAATAATTTGTAAAGCCCTTGCAAAAGATTAGAGAAGGTAACCCCTTCATAATACATCCAGACCAAACTGGTTTCATTAAGGGAGACATTCATCCACAAATTCATGAGATTACTCAACTTAATAGGACTTTTCTTATAGCAGAAACATGGAAACCAGTATATTATCTCTCGTCAGAAAAGGCTTTGATAGAGTTAACGGAAGTTCTTATTTGCAACTTTACATAAATTTGGTTTTGGAAACTTCTTCATAAACTGGTTAAAATTTATACAGTTCACCAACAGCATGCGTCAGGACAAATGACCAAACATCAGATAGCTTTGTCTTCAGAGGGACCAGGCAGGATGCCCTCTCTCCCTCGCTATTTGCTATCTTTATTGAACCACTAGCAGCAGCAATCAGGCAAACTACAGTTATTAAAGGCATAAAGTGTAAGAACATAGAACATAAAATCAGTCTTTATACGGATGACTGGTTACTTTATCTTCAGAATTCTCAATCCTCTCTCCCAGGCATTGAACTAATAAACTCCTTTTCAAGAGTTTCAGATTATTCAATAAACTGGTTAAAATCCAGTTCTTCCAATTAATTTCTCTTTTGTCAATTCCCTTAATACACAATTGGAATCAGGGAATATTACATACCTGGGCATTCATGTGTCTCTCCCAGGCTGGCAGATCTAACTAAACTAAACTACATCCCACTATTAAAGAAAGTGGAAGATGATCTTGCTAGATGGAAATCCTTACGATATCACTTATGGGAGGGTTGCCACAATTAAAATGATGGTTTTACAAGAATCAATTACTTATTTTCTATGATCCCAAACAAGCCATCATCTGATTGGTTTAGATCCCTGGACTCCTCCATCACTAAATTCCTTTGGAAGGATAAACCTCCACGAATTGGCTTAAAACACTACAGAGACCAAAGATAGAGGAGGGTTGGATCTACCCAACTTCTATCATTATTTCTTAACAAACAGGCTCCAATATACCAAGATGGTTTGCAACATAACCCGCTGGATGAGTCCTGGTTAGATGTAGAACAGACACTTTGCAATACTATAGGGCTTTCGGACCTACCGTTTATTAGCTCAAAAATAAGAAAGCATAAAGCTTTAAAAGTATTAATATCAGTACCTCACTGCAGCATGGTGGGAATATCTAAAATGACGGAGTCTTCACTAATTCCATGCAGCGCACACCCATCTGAATAATCCTGACATATTGCAAAACAATAAATGGAACCTCCCATACTGGAAAAGTAAAGGAATTCTATACATGGAACACATAGTTGAAGGATTGGATTTCATTCCATTTAACAGAATAGTCTCCCAATTTGGATAGACAAGAATAGATTTTAGAATATCTCCAAATTAAATCAGTAGTTAAAGAAAAATTTAAGCTTAAAGTAGAATTACAAACACCATCAAGGGTATTAGACTTCTGTAATCTCAAACACCCAAATTACTGTCTAAAGTATATAAAACATTGGACCAAAATAGATGATACAATAGCAATTCCTATAGGCAAATGGGAGGAGGATCTATTAGTTAGCTTTGATCAGACTTTCTGGTCCCAAACCTGTTTAAAACTTTTAAAACGATCAGAAACCCCATTTACACTAATTCAATACAAAATTCTACACAGAGTACATTATACAGGTCATGGATGTTCAGGATGGGATTTGTGCTATCTGACACCTGCACACACTGCACAGACAACATTCCTGACAGTTATATCCACGCACTGTGGTCATGTCCACCTGTTCAGGGATTCTGGTATAGAGTATGTGAAGACCTTTCAAAGTATCTGAAATGTGATATCCCAACTTCCCTCATTTTGCTTGCTGGGAACCTAGAGGATGTCCGATTGAAACAAATTTGGTTCCGCTGGTTCTCACTGCCATATGCATCGCTAAGAAAACTATCCTCTAAACTGGAAAACAAAAGATAATCTTTGCATTAACCAGTATAGAAATCTTTTATTGGATCATATTACTGAGACAGCCTCTGCCTCACTTCAAATCAATCTCTCTGGCTCCTTTGATCGGTTCCATCACAAGCGATGATGGAGGGTCATTGATATGTCCTCTGGGATGCTGTGGTTGATGTGGTGGAGAGTCTGAGCTTGGAGTATCTGGAGGATCCCTGTGGGTTCACTAGGGGTCTTGGGCTGGGGGCTGCTGCCCGACTCTGGTGGTGCTTGGGTTACCTCGGGTGGGCTTCTGAGTGAGTTGTTTAGGGCCTTAGGGGTCTTGCACGGTGGCTGCGGTGCTGCCTAGTGGCTGCAATGCCCTGGGTTGGTCTGGGTGTGGGCCTGGTGGCTTAGGGTTTGGGGCGCCCGTCCCCGGATGGGGATATGGGTGGGGCCTTGGGGATTGGGTCCTGGCATGTCGCTGCCGGAAGAGGGCGACTGCAGCAGTTCCACCATGGGGAGGGATGTCGGAGGGAGGATCCAGCTTTATCCTGGGTGTCTTATTCTACTTAATCTGAATGTTGAGTAAATGTGGGATGGGAGTAAATATTCTGCTGGGGTGGTGTGGGTTGGTGGCCTCAGACTCGGTGGGGCTCTGTGATGCCTGCTTGGCCATGGCTAGATAGGCTGGGGCCTCCTGCCCGGGTGGATTTTGGGAACGGAGGTGCCTTGGGGCCAGTAGGGGAGCTGGCTCCTGGAGGGCTCAGGCCCCTCAGCCGTTCCTCCCCATCCTCAGACATTTCCCTCCTCCTGCTCCTTCCATCATCACACAAACATGCACATAGGGCCTTGGGGTGTGGGTAAGTCAGGGTGCGGTATGATCCCGTTCGCAGTCCTGTGGCAGCCTACACCCCATTTATTTGCACATTAAACACTTCACAAAAACATTCCACACTAAATGCACACTTAGGGCCTTGGGTGGGCACACTCAACGGCATCCGGTGGGGAAATTTCAGCCTCACCCAGGTGCCGGTGTCCACTTCCAATTTTAAACTGCACCTAGTCACGGAGAGTTTTGGGGAGGTGGGGCTGTGTGTTGGCATCAGCTGGTGTAGGCCACATGGTGCCGGCACGCTCGCCCCAACCACAAAATCACCTTATCAGCACACACCAACACTACATTAGAGCAGGCGGAGGGAGACTAGAGGTCTTATCACACTTCTGTTCTCAGTTAGCTGCCGGGCTGGAGGCTAGGAGTGGAGCTGGCCGTCTGCCTGTGGTCTGGAGTGGTGGGTTGCTTTGTTCTACGTTGGATGGGGTGCCTGCTCACTATACCCCTGCGGACGGGCTAACTCTGTCGTCCAGGAATGGCTGTGTACCTCAGGCACGGCAGCACGGACCAGAGTTAGGTAGGGTGTGTGTGGGGAGTGTGAATGGGTGTCTGGCGTGACATCCTTGTAAGTCTTGGGTTGTATGTGTGTATGTGAGCATGAGGGAGGGAGTGTAGACTGTGTTTGTGTGTGACTGTATATGTCAGGTGGGGTTTTGGACTCCTCCCTCTCCTGGGACATCTGGCAATACTACAACATCTTTGCCTACCTCCCCCTGCCTTAAGCATCTGTCTGGTCGCTCCCGTGGCTGCCTGGTGGGATCGGTTCCCTGGGCTCTGTTGGATCCTCGGCGGGTGGGTGCGCCCTTGGTCCCGGCTGCTGGGTTCGGGCCCGGCCGACTCGGGGAGAGCGGCTGGCGGGCGGCCTGGAGGGCTTGCCGTTGATATCTCCCGGACTCTGCCGGCTGCTGGTTGTGACCCCGGGGTGATCCTCTGCTCTCGGGTGGGGGTTGGGGCTTCTCTGGTGAGCCTCCCTGGGGTCTCCGCTCTGGGGTGACCTCTGGATCTCTGGGCTTGGAACTCCCTCCATCTTCCGCTGCGCGTTTTTGGGGGCAGGTCTGTGGCCCTTCACACTCACTATTGGATGCTCCTATAGAGAACCTTACACATACAAGCGTGCTATACACACACAGGTGCTCACATGGTGATTTCATAAGTAGACTTGGACATCTTCAGCACATGATCTAAGGTTGTGGTGGCCTTAAATGCCTCAGTAATAATTACTGTATGATTGTCAAGCAAACATTTTACTTTTATATATCTTCATGTAGCTGATGCACAATGTTTTTGTTCTTGTGGTTTTTTGTTCCCCTTTCTGCAGGTCTAGAAGCGGATTCTGGTTCATTTATTGTTTATTCTATCTAAACCCCACCCTCCCTTTACCTCCATCTCTTCCCTCTCTCTTCTTTTTCTTTCACTTTTGTCTCCGTGTCGTTGAATCTTAAAACATCTAAAAATATTTTTTAATAAAGTTTTGGTATCAGGCGTGACGTCAGCAGAGCTGTAACGCTCCACCTGAGAGAGAAACTGTAAAGGCTATCGCAGCATTCAGACATCAATTCTGATTGCTTCACAGCGAACAGGACCACGTAAAAAACAAAAAAACAAATAACAATCTATTATTTCCACTCTAAAACTCCAGCAGTTCACTCCCCAGATAATCAAACAAGGCATGAGCTGGGAAAACTTAGTGAACGTTCTAGACAGTGGGGGATGGAATAGCCGGCTGCTTGCTGCTTGTCTTAATCGGCACATTTACAGGACAAAGACGCTGACGGAGGGGTCTGAATGGATTTAAGGTGGGTCGGTTGTAGTGTTCTTGTAGGCTCTGGTAATTCTAGTGTTAATGGGGTCTACACCCTTCATTTCTCACTGGGCTGTCACCATGACTTTTCAAACCAATGCTGGTGTGAAGTTTGTCTAGCTAAGGTTCTGCTGTTAACTGACTTTATTTATTCTAAGAATTTTATGAGGACTGATTAATTCCTAATTGTTCTGGTGACTTTAATTACTTCTGTTAACTGCTGTTTATTATGTTTTAACCTTGGAGGTAATGCCATGGACTGTTCATCAGGGTCTATGTATTCAGTTTACATTTTGCACAATCATTGATCCTGATGGTGGGGAGTTTTCATTTTGTTTAATTTTTTCTGTATCGTTTTGTTGAGGGGTTGGTGGACGTGCATGCAGCTGCTGTGTTTTGTAACAAGTGCCATGTGCATATTAACTGTGATGCCTTGCACCTTGGGTTGTATGTTATCAGCTATTAGCCTTGTAATTTATCTCCCAGATGTCTTAGGGCAGACATTCTGTTTCACTCATGCAAGGTTGGAGGTGGTGGGGTGTTGAGGGCTTTGAGATACGTCATGCCTGGTTTAAAGTCTTACAACCAGTTGTTTAAATTCTGAGGGCGGTTATCCGAGTATGGGATTACAGGTTTTATGTGCATTTTTGTGGAAGAGGGTTTGCTGAGACATGCTTTCTGAGTTTGAGGATGAATGGAGGACACCGCTCCTTTGGGGATTCACATATCTCGTTTGGACATCTTTCTGTATTTCTTCCTTTCTGCCTTTGCTGTTTGCTTTATTTCAGACCATTGCTAATTTACTATAGCTTCTTGAAATGTAGAGCCTTGTCCACACCTGATCAAGGGTCTTATGTGACTAACTTTCTACATAGAATCCAATTGATATCACATTCTTAGTTGATATGCATTTGTTAAAGTGTGATGTGATCTAGCTGCCTCCAAACAATATATGCTTTTTCTATCATCATCTGCCCGTCCCACAAGTGTAGAGTTATGATACTTTGTCAGGAGATCCTTTTAGCTAAGGTTCTGGGGTCGGGATGTGATTCTAAGGGCAGGTACTATTTTCTCCTGTCCAAGCTTGGTGCTAGGAGGATTGGATTTATTGTGGTGTACTCCCCCATCCCCTTTCATAGCACCTTCTTCCAGGAACTTGGCTAGTCAGATTCTTACACACCATGATTTTGGGAGTTTGTTATTGACGGAAGATGCCAATGCTGTGTCAGAGAATCCATTTCTTCTTGGTCCTACCATCCTCTCATTTCAATTTTGGCTGACAATTATTAAAATGAATTTTGTTAGCACTCTGCTCTCTCCCTCTGCACCACCTAAGTTCTGGCAAAGTGTTAAGTCACTAGCTTCTTCATTCCTTTGGAATCACAAGAGACCATCTATTAAACACTCCACTTTGATCCCTCCCCGATTTCATGTGCTGTACCATGCCTTTACTCAAAGGCCAGTCTGGTTCTGTCTTCTCCCCAGCATCCTGCTTCCTGGTTGTCCATAGAGGCAATATATATTTCCCCATTGCACAACGTCTTTTCCAGTTCCTTCTAATAAAATAAGATCCCTTTTCTCCTACTGTTGGCCCCATTGTCTCTTATGCAATCCAAACTGCCAAGATAGCACCTCTTCACCCTTTATTTCATAGTTCTGCCGTAAATCAGAGGCCGTCCAATTTCCTCTTCCCTTGGTGTTAGTCTGGTACATCTGTGCTTTGGAGATATATTTAATGAGTCAGGACTGGATTAATTCCTTTCTCTTCACTCCAGGCATCCTATCCCTTTCACCTCCCATTTTCTTCTGTTCGTAATTGAGGTCTGTGCTCAGGACAAGTGTAGTCCTCTTCTCTTCCCCTGTTCCAATGCATCCCCTGTACTCATTTGCTTTATCCCTTTTTCAATTCTAAAGCAGTATCTGGTCTCTATTCCCTTCTCCGTGAAAGCTTCCCTCAAAACTTTTCCCAAACATGTCTAATTGGCTAACCTGTCACCATCCTCTGCATTGTACAGGAAAACATCTTTCAAAGTATTAAAAATTGTTCTAAAAATCCTAATTAACAGCACACACAATATAAATTTGTTCAATAAACTATACCCTACTCCCCGGGGATGGCATCTATAGACTAGATTTAGGATCCCTATGTCACCTCTTAGAGTCCCTGTCACTTTTCTTCACATTTTCTGGGAATGCCCTCTGGCTGAAGGCTCTCAGGTGCTATTTAGCAGAATCCTCTCACAATTCTTTCTTTCCCATTCCTTTGTCTCCCTCAAGTTCTTCTCCTCCTAGACCTTTCTTCTCTTCCTCACACTCTTTTTCTCCCAGTTGAGGCTGTTAATGACTGAGACCATTCCAGCTAAATTGCTTTTAGCCTCTCATTGGAAATCTCCTGCCTTTGTCTCTCCTACTATCTGAAGTCTACCTTTTATAATCTTGTCCTCCTTGAACTTTCTAGCATATTTGCTCCATGATGTTGTTTTCCTGTGTACAGCTTTTCTCTTGTGTTTTTTTTTATTTTTTACTATGTCACCTGTGCGGTGCCAGTTTACTCACCAACTCTTTTTTTTTCCCTTTTTTATAGTTGTTGTTTAAATAGCAGTCTCCGATGGAGTTTGCTGGTGATGGTGAGTGGTTTGGGCTGTTGTTGTGTTTGTTCTTATATAGCTTGACATCAGTTATTTATGTTGGTTTTTTTGGCTGTATTTCTTTCTTGTTATAAATAAAATTTGATCACAAAAAAAAAACAGTTACTCCAGAATCCACTTTATAGATTGCAGCTCAGCTTTTAGCATTGTTATACTATTATAGCGGACCACTTTGTACCACCCTCTGAAACAGGATTTTGGACTTCTATCCAACAGACCTCAGTGTGTGCTGCTTGGCAGGATCACATCCTCCACACCGACCCTCAATACCCTCCACAGGTATTGTCTCATTTTCTGAACTCCTTGTTCACTCTCTTGACTGTGTGCCCAGAAACAGTCCAACTCCATCATTAAATTTGATTAGACATCAATAATATAAGACTGATCACCAACATGAATGGAACAACTAACAGTGAAGAAGTTCATCATTTGACTCATTGACACCAGGACAGTAAGCCCACCATTAACCCCACCAGCAAAACCAAGGAATTGATCATAGACTTCAAAAAGCAGAAGGAAGTCATAAGAAACATAAGAAATTTCACAAAGAAAAGAGACCTTTAATCCATGAAGCCCATTTGTTTAACTAAAAGTGTCCCAATATCTTATCCATATTCTTCTTAAGGGTTGTTAAGGTTTCTGCTTTAACTACATTGTAACGGCCTTCACCCACTCGTCTGAGCAGCAGCTACAACCACTAAGACCCATAGCCTGGCAAACTGAGGAAACGTTAGACCAGACAAACCGTACTTCTTCCAAATAACTTCCCCCAATTGACGATTAAATAATCAAAAAACAAACAGTATATAAAATAATATGTATATATATTGATAATGAAAAGAAACAAACAACAAAACAATATACATTTCACTCCCTCCAAAGCCCCCACACAACACAACCCCAGAAATGAATGGCGCTACGCAATAATTAAAAGTGCATTAATAAACATACAGCAAAAACCCTCCCTTAGCCTGACACTAAACATGAAACAAGTATGACTCACAGAAAACACAAAGACACACTAAAAGTCCAAAAGATTAAATGGAGGATGATTACTGAATGTGAACCTTGTCCAGTGGAAAGTGTCCTACGCAATTATACTCATATAAAATTGTTGCTCTCCAGTCCCACAAAAAGCATTCTCACCGTATTATCTTCGGCGTGTCATCATGTTAGGTGAACTGTTAAATTGTCCTATCCAAGGAAAGTACCATTTAGTGATGTTAGTAAGACGTTAGCATCTGCATGTCACCTGCAAGGTGTGGTTCTTTCCACTATTAGGTATTGTTAATTTTGCTTTATACAATCTTATATATTATTTGATATTATCCTAATAGTATGGTGTTCGCGTCAACATCCCATACGTATGGTGTTCAAGCGCAATACCTCGACTCAGTACAGTTAGAACCATGCAATGGGACTCTGCCTCAGTAGTTAGAACATAAGGCAACGCTGATCGCAGTATTGCATGATTGGCTATGAATGTTCGAATGCTTCAGTGACTCTGGTGGATGGCCGAGTATAGTAAGTCGGTGTTGGTTTGAGCAGATAACAGTAAGTTCGGTTGGTTTTGGAACATTGTTTGATGGGCTTACTTTCCAGGACTAACATTGTCGACTGACTTAAACTCTTCAAAGCTCTTGGAACCGTAAGTAATTTAGAACATATCGCCATTTGCTTGATGACGTCGAATCTATCTTTGGGCAGTTCGGGTTTTAGCATCCGACCTTCTGACATCTATTAGCAAACTGATTAATGATGGTGGGTATTAACAATGGTCATTGTTTAAATTTTAGCCAGTCTCAGATCTAAAATGACCATGGCAACATAATTATTACTCCGACTCTGATTAAAGTCGTATAATATGGTTTGTTTTGAAAATTTGTTTGCCGGAAAAAATCAAACGAGGTCCGCCGAAGAGCTGAGTTTACGTCTCGCAGCCCCATTTAAACAGGAAGCTCTTCATTACATTGGCTGAAAAGGTGTATTTAAGCACAAATCAGTGCCATGATAACAAAATTATTTCAAGGACTTAACAAAACAAATAATTTTTGCAGAGAAAATATGGATTTCTAAACGTAGAATTTGTAGCCCGATTCGATCCGGCTCCCAGTGCTAGTTTAACTATATTTTTAGGATACTGCAGCTTAAGAGGATTGAACTTTACTGTCATGTATGTACTTTTTAGCCGGCAGAGAAACAAAATACATAAAAGGAAAGACTGTGAAAATAGGAGTAGAAAGAAATTGAAATGAATCCACCCTATTCACTATGACGTCATTAACTTAACAAAGGTGTGTATGGAGGTTATTAGACCTGATGGTGGTGTGGAGTCCTAAAGTCTACAATGAGTTCCAATATTTTAAGTGTATTAAGGTCACGCATTGTTGAGGGCACACTAATAGGTCAGCTGATCCACCTCTACATGATATGGCACATCATCCCAGTTTTGATCAGGCTGATAAAGGTGATCCACCAATTTTATTGAGGGGTCATTGGAGGTGAAGCTGTTTATTATACAGAGAGAAATGGGCAAGAGAAAGAAAACACTCCTGATTTGATGTTGTGCTCAGCGTTATACTCCTTCACTGTCTGGCATAGTCCAAATCAATACGAAAAGTTTCCTATGGAGAAGCTCTTGTAAGACTATATTAATGGAGAACTAAAACTAAGCTTTGAGCCAAAGATTAATTAAAATATGTAAGCACAGGTGCTAGTCTATCAGCATGTTGTCTTAGGGTGGAGGGAGAGACATCATCTGGGCCAGCTGCTTCATGACAGAGGCATGCTGCATATTTGTAATATTTCTAAGCTGAAAAAAGCAGGCTTTTGATTGCACAGAGCTGTGACATCTGAAAGTGAAATCTTTGTCAAATGCAGCATCTACATTTTGAATAGATTGACCTAAACTAAAATTCAAACCTTTATGATTGTTTATTATTTACTTACTCTTCAAAAGGTATCATAGAAGAACGATGCCCTTAAACCGACACCATTTTAGGTCAATAAAGCAGTTTATGAATGATGTGATTGAAGTAATATTTATGTATTATTCATCTATTGCTTATACATTATTCATCTATCACTCAAAACCCTAGGCTGTAGATGGTGCATCTTACAGAATATATAAAATTTCAATCAATGCCCTAGTTTTCACATGCTGGCAATTCAACAATGCCCAAAATGGATGGACTTGACAACTGCCAAGCCTCACCACACATTTAAAAGACCCAATGACTTTAATGAATATACATTTAAGTACAATTAATAAAGAGAGATCATAACCAAATGCAAAACTATTTATTAACAATAAATATATCAAGCAAGAATTTTTCATGGAAGAGGTGAAAAGCTGAACCAATTAACCGATATTTCCACAACATTTCCCAGAATTATTTGAGGAAAAGGGAAAAAAAGAAAATTCAAAATGCCTGAAAACAACACAAAGCTCACTTTAATAATTAGAATGACAAAATATTTTTGTTACTCAAGACCTGTTCTCCTTGTGATTGTGCTGTAATTTTAACTAATATACTGTAACACATCTAAAAGGCTGTGGTGATAAGAACACACCGACACCACCCAAAGCCTAGTCCAGCTCAAAATGTAATTGCTCACCAAACCAATAAAAAAAAAAAAAAAACCCCAAAAAAAAGAAAACATGCAAATTTTCAACTCAAAAGAGTCAGGAAAATTGCCATTAAGAAGGTACCACACCAGAGTCCAGGCCAAATGGTTACACTCCTTTTCTCCTGTGTTTATATACCTCCTAATTAGGCCTGAAATGACAATCTTTTTGATGGATCCTGAGACTTGTGTCTAGCAGAGGGTATTATCTTAAAAAATGGACCAGGTTCCTAGCTGGGAAATGCAGTGTGTAAAAGACTACTTCAGTGCTGCCAGAAAGCCATAACAATGACAAAACAACCACAAATCGATCATGATACAAATAATAAAGTTGCTCTCCACTTTTACTTAAAAAAAATTCTCCGAGCAATCCAAAACAGACTCTGATGGGAGGCCTCCATTGAGAGGCATTACAATGGTGGCTGTAGCTCTCAGGACGCTCTCTCAGGTATGGTGTTCTCAGTGCACTGTCTATGGTCTTGTATAAGTGCTGTTGGAGTGTTTGGGCAAAGTCTGAATGGTGGAAGGTTACAGAGAGATACAATTCAAAAATTTAGGGGTTGAGAAGGTCTGTAGTTAGGGTCCTCCAGCACATCCAGCTTGCAGGAGTAAAGATCTTCAAAGAGTAATAAAACCTTCTTAGAACTTTAAGACAAAATTGTGTTAGATGCCATCGCCCCTGTGGCAGGAGACCTGTCTAGTTCTGGATTTAAAACACAATTAAATTCCCAGCCATTATAATTTTATGAGTTTTCACACTGGGAATGGATGCAAATACATTTTGCATGAATTCCCTATCATCAACATTCGGTGCATAAATATTTATCAAAATCACTTTACAGTTAAATAAATTACCTATGACAATCACATATCTCCCTTCAGGATCAGATACTACATCTGATACTACAAATGAGACCGTTCTATATATGAGAATTCCCACACCTCTAGTTTCTTTTGTAAAGCTGGAATGGAACATTTGGCCAGTTCAGTCTTTGTGCAGCGAAACTGATCCTTGCTTAATCGTGGGTGGCCTGTAAAATACTATTTTAACATTTAGACCTGTTAGGTGAGAAAATACTTTCTTCTCTTTAATTTGTGATTCAGGCCTTTAAAATTTCATCTCACAAAGTTAACTGTCCGGTCTCTGAGACATTGCTTCTGAACTTTTGTAGTCTTAACTGAAAATAAGACAGTTTTGACCTTAATTTCCCATTTTCCCAGGAGTTATTGCCATGAAGCCTATTGTTACATTGGCACTTATAATTATAAGGATTAAAAGGATATATTAGAGATAGCATACTCTCTTCTCTGCCCCCTAGTCCCCAAAACCACCTCCCCACTTGAGGCTGGAGCACACTTCACAAAGTCCCAGTCCTCTGACATATCTAGAGACAGAGCACATCCAAAACAAAACAAGCCCCCAGCAGGTGTGTATGAGGAATAAAATTGAGATATCTATTGCCAATACAGTCCAATTACTTTTAGCATAAAATATAATCAACAATCTTGAGATAGCAAGATAGAAAATGGCAGGGAATGGTGTTAAAAAGTGGCCCTGGATAAGCATAGTAAACCCTAATACAATAATAATACAATAATTAATTAATCAAATGATTAATTTCTTCCACACATACATACCTATGCACATATAATTGTAATAAAGTATAAACAAAAGTGGCGAGGAGGGTAAAGGATGTATAATTACAGCGCCAGTATCATTGCAAGTGGATCAAACAGCCAGTAAGATCTCTTTGCCATGCCATGACAGGATGCAACTCACGATCGTATTTCTAAAAGTGTTTTGAGATCAGTTTTCTTAACTCTTTTTCTGTTTGCTCCATAGAGATAAAGATGTAATGCTTGTCTTGAATATCCACTTGCAGTTTGGCAGGGTACAAAGAGGGTTATCTGATTTCAGCTTTCCGCTACAGCTGTTTAATGTTGTAAAATGTAGGCATTTAGCAGCTGTTAAAGGTGAGAAATCAGGGAAATTACGAATGTGGTTATATTCAAATATACTCACCCTAAAGGATTATTAGGAACACCTGTTCAATTTCTCATTAATGCAATTATCTAATCAACCAATCACATGGCAGTTGCTTCAATGCATTTAGGGGTGTGTCCTGGTCAAGACAATCTCCTGAACTCCCAACTGAATGTCAGAATGGGAAAGAAAGGTGATTTAAGCAATTTTGAGCGTGGCATGGTTGTTAGTGCCAGACGGGCCGGTCTGAGTATTTCACAATCTGCTCAGTTACTAGGGATTTTCACGCACAACCATTTCTAGGGTTTACAAAGAATGGTTTGAAAAGGGAAAACATCCAGTATGCAGCAAAGTCCTGTGGGCTAAAAATGCCTTGTTGATGCTAGAGGTCAGAGGAGAATGGGCCGACTGATTCAAGCTGATAGAAGAGCTGACTTTTGACTGAAATAACCACTGTTACAACCGAGGTATGCAGCAAAGCATTTGTGAAGCCACAACATGCACAACCTTGAGGCGGATAGGCTACAACAGCAGAAGACCCCACCGGTACCACTCATCTCCACTACAATTAGGAAAAAGAGGCTACAATTTGCACAAGTTTACAAAATTGGACAGTTGAAGACTGGAAAAATGTTGCCTGGTCTGATGAGTCTCGATTTCTGTTGAGACATTCAAATGGTAGAGTCAGAATTTGGCGTAAACAGAATGAGAACATGGATCCATCATGCCTTGTTACCACTGTGCAGGCTGGTGGTGGTGGTGGTGGTGTAATGGTGTGGGGGATGTTTTCTTGGCACACTTTAGGCCCCTTAGTGCCAATTGGGCATCGTTAAATGCCACGGGCTACCTGAGCATTGTTTCTCACCATGTCCATCCGTTCATGACCCCACCATGTACCCATCCTCTGATGGCTACTTCCAGCAGGATAATGCACCATGTCACAAAGCTCGAATCATTTCAAATTGGTTTTCTGAACATGACAATGAGTTCACTGTACTAAAAGGGCCCCCACAGTCACCAGATGTCAACCAAATAGAGCATCTTTGGGATGTGGTGGAACGGAGCTGTGCCCTGGATGTGCATCCCACAAATCTCCATCAACTGCAAGATGCTATCCTATCAATATGGGCCAACATTTCTAAAGAATGCTTTCAGCACCTTGTTGAATCAATGCCACGTAGAATTAAGGCAGTTCTGAAGGCGAGGGGGTCAAACACCATATTAGTGGTGTTCCTAATAATCCTTTAGGTGAGTGTATAATCTCTTTCTGTCTGAGAAGTGACATTACATGCAATTTAAATTGTAACTTTTGGAAGCATACGATAAGACTCCTAGGTTTAGTGGTATTTGATCCCGTATGTGGTAAGCTGCTGCTATCTCTGTGTCTGATTTAAAGTCCTCTCCAATTATTTTTGAGAATAGTTCAGCTACTAATTTCACTTGGTTTGAATTTCACAATTCTTTGGTATACCTTCAATTCTAATATTATTCCTTCTGCATCCGTCTTCCATTGCAACAAGTCCTTCTCTGAGTTGTTTGTATTCAGAATTTGCAGCCGCGTTTTTCCATCAGCAGTAGATATTAGATGTTCGGTGTTTCAATTCGAGTATGAATGTTTGTTGACATCTTCCAACTGAGCCCATTGCTTTCTGACAATAAACCAATCAGTATCTATCAGCTAGAAATATTTGGGAAAAAATCTCAACTTTCTCAGCATTTCTCCCATGTAGAACCTAAGAAATACCCTTTCACAGTTACAATTAAAAGTTGTGAAAACCAGGGTGCTCTAGCCTTGCAGATGCTTATTGATCATGATACTCTCTCCCGGTCCTACAGTGCATCCGGAAGTATTACAGCACATCACTTTTTCCACATTTTGTTATGTTACAGCCTTATTCCAAAATGGATTAAATTCATTTTTTTCCTCAGAATTCTCACACACAACACCCTATAATGACAATGTGAAAAAATTTACTTGAGGTTTTTGAAATTTATTAAAAATAAAAACTGATAAATCACATGTACATAAGTATTCACAGCCTTTGCTCAATACTTTAGTCGATGTACCTTTGGCAGCAATTACAGCCTCAAGTTTTTTTTGAATATGATGCCACAAGCTTGGCACACCTATCCTTGGCCAGTTTCGCCCATTCCCCTTTGCAGCACCTCTCAAGCTCCATCAGGTTGGATGGGAAGTGGGCGTACAGCCATTTTAAGATCTCTCCAGAGATGTTCAATCGAATTAAAGTCTGGCCCCTGGCTGGGCCACTCAAGGACATTCACAGAGTTGTCCTGAAGCCACTCTTTGATATCTTGGCAGTGTGCTTAGGGTCGCTACCCTGCTGAAAGATGAACCGTAGCCCCAGTCTGAGGTCAACAGCTTTGGAGCAGCTTTTCATCTAGGATGTCTCTGTACATTGCTGCAGTCATCTTTCCCTTAATCCTGACTAGTCTCCCAGCTCCTGCCAGCTGAAAACATCCCCACAGCATGATGCTGCCACCACCATGCTTCACGGTAGGATGGTATTGGCCTGGTGATGAGCAGTGCCTGGTTTCTCCAACATGACGCCTGGCATTCAAAACAAAGAGTTCAACTTTGTCCCATCAGACCAGAGAATTTTGTTTCTCATGGTCTGAGAGTCCTTCAGGTGCCTTTTGGCAAACCCAGGCGGGCTGCTATGTGCCTTTTACTAAGGAGTGGCTTCGCCTGGCCACTCTACAATACAGGCCTGATTGGTGGATTGCTGCAGAGATGGTTGTCCTTCTGGAAGGTTCTCTCTCTCCACAGAGGACCTCTGAGCTCTGACAGAGTGACCATCGAGTTCTTGGTCACCTCCCTGACTAAGGCCCTTCTCCCCCGATCACTCAGTTTAGATGGCCGGCCAGCTCTAGGAAGAGTCCTGGTGGTTTTGAACCTTACACTTATGGATGATGGAGGCCACTGTGCTCATTGGGACCTTCAAAGCAGCAGAAATTTTTCTGTAACCTTCCCCAGATTTGTGCCTCGAGACAATCCTGTCCTCGGAGGTCTGCACAGACACCTTTGACTTCATGCTTGGTTTGTGCTCTGACAGAACTGTCAACTGTGGGACCTTATATTGACAGGTGTGTGCCTTTCCAAATCATGTCAAATCAACTGAATTTACCACAGGTGGACTCCAATTAGCTGCAGAAGCATCTCACGGATGATCAGGGGAAACAGGATGCACCTGAGCTCAATTTTGATCTTCATGGCAAAGGCTGAATACCTATGTACAGGTGCTTTTGTCGTGGCGAAAAATTCATCATCAGAAGGCTTTTTACCTAAAAATAAAGGCTATTAGGACTCGAGATAGACAAACAGAGTTTTAAGGCTTTATTGCAATAAATCAACCACACGGACTCAACCCAATTCGGCTGAATGAGATTGAGCCCCGATCATTACAGCCATTGAAGTTTTTATAACAATTTCTTATCATTTTGGCTCATGCACCTGGTTTACTGTCCATTATTCCTCTTGGTGTCTGTTTGGCTTATTTTGATTGGTCTAAGACTGGGTGGATGGTTTCCCCCAGTTCTCTCTAACTCCCTTCTTACCCTGTCTGGCCAGACCTTGAGTTTCCATGGGGAAACCCCTTTTTATCTCCTTACTTTTCCTATTACTGGCCCCTTATGGAATTTGTAATCTTTCTATGCTGTTCCCATTTTCTCTCACTGGCCAAGGCTTCAATTCCATATAGGGTTTCCTCTCTTAAGCCTTCCAAACTTTTTCAATAGTGACCTGAAGTTTAAGCTTTAATTAAAAAGAAGTATAGTATGTGCTTTCATTTGATCATTGCTTGGCATGCTTTGATTTGTCTTAATTTCTATACTAAAGTTAATTGCTAATATATCCTTATAGTATTTTTGCTAATGCCTGCATTTACTAAGATTTTCTCTTCATGCATTAGGTCACGTGACCCTGCTTATAGTAAAAGCCTTTTGTTGCCTTCTGCTGATTCATCAATCCAGCTGCTTTTAGAGGCCTCTTCTCTATGTTATCTCTTCCTAGCTTTGAATCACAGGTGTTCTCAAACTCTTATCCTGTCCAAAACTGGTCTCGTGTATCAATTAGCTGTTCTTTTTCTTTAGATTGGAAATTTTAATGTAAGCCATAAAATAATGCAATATAACTGATTTTAGTTAAATATTTACTAGACCCATCGATTTGCTTTCAATATTCTAATTTATGCTTAATCTAATGTTTTAGAAGCTTTTAATTACTTTTATGGCTCTATATGCTAATTTGCTATTCTCTTATGCTAATAAAATTTTTCCTTCTACACTTTCTCAATCTTTTACTTTTAATAACTTTGCAAAAATCTCAAGTAAACATTTTCATGTTGTCATTATGGGGTGTTGTATGTAGAATTCTGAGGAAAAATGAATTTAATGATTTTGGAATAAGGGTGTAACATAAAATGTGGAAAAAGTGATGCACTATACAGTTGGTGTCTCGGTCTGGGTAATGGCTCTGGCCACCATCACAATGTATATAAAAGAATAATAAGCAGTCAATTTATTTGAGATCAAAGCTTATTAAATACCCAGGTCACAGTTGTTCTTATCTTATGATGCATTGAATATTGATTGATATTCATTGCTGCCTACAGATCAACTTCACTCCCAAATAAACTGAACTGTACATGAAATAATAAAAGTACTATCTGCACTGATGCTAGTTTCATTTTGAAGAAACCTTTGAAGGTTTACTGTAAGTCTTCCAGCAAACAAATTTTCACCACGAGGGGCTAAAAAAAAACTTTTTTTTTAGTGGGCTTTCTATTCATT
>NW_024378112.1:0-20922 GCF_016835505.1 Polypterus senegalus
TGGTTAATTTAGTCATACGCTATCCTTGACAGGGAATCGCAGGTGAACCTTCGATATGAACCATCGAATTAGCAAGGTGTCAATAGGCTAACATTTCTGTGTACATGCTTAGCATGGTTAGCCGACAGAATAAATTACGTCTGATATGATCAATAGAAAAAAAATGGACTAGTCTGAGTAAAAGCGTTTTCTGGAGTTTTGTCCCTTTGAGGATCTATCGTGTGTTTTGGACCTAATCGTTTTACTGGATTATATTCCTGGGCAGAATGAGATCAATATTGCTCGGAAATATTGATGTTTGACTTGCAGAGAGCCTTCAAAGGTAGTCAAAGGTAGGAAAAGTCAGCTCTTAAAAAGTATTTACTTCTCTGTAAAAAAGGATTTAGTGTCAGTGCTGTGGTTGTTGTGTGTCAAAATGGTTTATATCATCGGAAGCGAGACTCTGAATTTTCATTTGATGTGTAGTGTGTCGAGGTGCATGACAGGGGGCATGCACACATGGCTGTGACGTCGTCAATGCGTCGTTATGTACGGGACCGATCGTGTGCATGTTAAGGGTTTAACAACTTTTCAAAAATGTGCATTTATGACTTTTAGCTTTAAGATGTCTGTCAAGTAAACTTTGCTCACCCAATAATGAAACAAAACAACTCCCATTTAAATTTTTTTTTTTTTGTTTGTATATGCATTTTGTGCAGTGTAGTAACACTAGAAGCACTTGATGCTACCTTCTCTTATATAATTGTGTGGGGATCAAATTGCTCTGGAGGTAATGATTCAGTTATGCTATAGTTTTATGAAACATTTGCTACAAAATAAAAGGAACTAAAATAAAAGTAACCATATTTATTCACTCACAAGTCAAAGGCAAATAGAACCCTGAGTCCAAGCTTATCATTAATTCATTTAAAAAACAAAACTCACTTTTATTGTGACCCCATCTCAAATATGGTGAAAATAAAGCTAATAGTAGCATTTTGCTTATCTTCTTTTCGTAAGTTGCATTTTTACTGTGTAAAATCTTACTCCATGAAATAAGATGTACAGTATTTCAATACCAAATGGAAATTGACATACTCTGCAAATGCAAATACTATAAAACAATGACAAGCTGATAGAAATTAGTGTCAGTATATTAAACCTGGCTTTGTGCTTTACACAACAGATCCAAGTGTAGCTTTAACAAAACATTATGAAAATAAAAAGTAAATTAACTTTTCAGCTTTTCTTCTGTTTGAAGATATGAACATAGTAATTAGTCAAGCAAAATGCATCTTTATTGGCTATAAAAAGATTACAATATGCAAGTTTTTCGGAACTCAGGCCCCAACTTATTATTGTAATGTTTTTTAAGCCAATAAAATTGTTTTTTACTGATTTCCATTCATAATGGCTAACACTGTACAACACCCTAGTACTACAATATGAACATAAAAGAGTTTTCAAATAGGGTGACCATTTAATGAAAAAAGCCCTTTTTGTTTGTTAATAGACTAAATACATTTTCCTGGTATTCTCATTCACCACAAGCCAGCTAGTATGAGCAAAATAAGATGTTAAATAAGAGGAGACCATTCACTCCATCAAGTAGTTTGGTTAGGTAAATTGTCTCAAAATCTAATCCTGATACTTTGTCAATTTGTCAAGGTTTGCTTCATCTATAGCTTGTCACACCGGCGCATGGGAGGCAGCTAAAGGGCTTGAGTGAAGGCAGTTGGAGGCATCCCGGGTGTGGCAGAGTGCACTGACTCTTTTTCTCCTTCGCCTGTAGACCATCCCCGGGGGATTTCACCTGGATCTCCTGACATCACTTCTGGGAATGAGCCAGTGGAGTCCCCACACCAGCTCCAGTCCCTCTGATGTCACCTCCACTCTGAGCCTGGTGGAAGACCACGTCCCAGATCCATACACCTACTTCCTGTCTCCCCTTAAAACCTGCCCTTTTCCCTTTGTTTCCCCCAGTCTTTTTTTGGGACTTCGGTTGTATGCACTTCAGTGTCTGTATTTCTACAAGAAAAACGACTTTGCAGCCAGGATACCACAATATACGGGTGGCTGCCCCAACCTTATCTGTCCATGTCCGTTTCTTGTGACGTGGCGAGTCGGCAGGATGGAGAAGTCCAAAAGAGAAGGACAGGACCTGCAATATACCCAGGTGGGGCGTCGGCCGAGTCTTCAGGCGGGGGGGTGCCCCGTGCCCGGCCGGACGTCGCGGGCCCGCCCGCACTCTAACCAGGCCATCGGGAGAGGCCAGGGAGTGCGGGTGGGGCTCACGGGATTGGGCTGCCCTGGAGGAAAAGGGACCAGTATGCTCTTTTGGGGAGAGTGCCTGCCTCCCTGCGAAACCAAACCCCCATTTACCACCAGGGTGCCACGCTGGCAGGTGAATAAAATAAAAATGGAGGTTGGACCCTGGCGCGACCAACAGACAACCTGGTCCTTAGGCAATGGTAGGGCTTTGGCCCGGGCCATTTGAAAACCGCTACAAATAATGGGAGCAGGGAAACGCTATCTGCTCCTGGAAGCGCTTTCCATTGGCTTCACCCAGCCGGTTTGGGGCGAGCGGTTTAAGAACATGTCTGAGCTCATAGAGCTTTGGAACGCAAAAGGCGGCTCACAGTCTGGGGAGCAGAACCGTCCTCATGTCAAACCCACCCGGTCGTTTCAAACCAGCCCCCCCCTGTGTCCAGGGCTGCGTCAGTCAGCGACCGCGCGAAAACCCGTTTGGGGGGAGGAGGAATGCAGGTGGGGCGGGGAGGGGTTGTGCTTTGCAAATCCGTTGGTCCCACATCCCGGCTGGGATCGCCACGGAAAAAAGCCACAGGTTGTTCACCCGCAGCAACATTTCCATTGTTGCCCGCCCGCTAATTAGCAAAGTGGCTAAAATTTAAGACCGGTATAACCTGTGTCCCGGAGGCATCCGCTGTACAGGTCCCCCCGTCATCAGTTACGGAGGGTCAGTTGAACTCACCGTAGCGGTCCTACCTGATCCCCACACCGGTGATACTAGGGCGGGACTGGCCCTAAAATCAAAGCGGTGAGAACATACCACCCCGGGGGTAATTTGGGCCTGTAGGGGCCGGAGATAACCCGCTCAAGCTGCCTCCACGCCCGTAATCAGCGGCAGAGAGCGGCGGTCGCCCTGACGGCGTGGAACTCCCGGCCGCCGCGGGCTCCGCATCCCCCAAACGGCGGCCGGAGGAAACCCGCCTGAGGTCGCGCTGACCCTCTCCGGTTGCGGTTCCAATTTAAAGCGCCGGCTTCTTTTAGAAGGAGCAATGGAATGACACTCCTGAAGTTTGTAAAATGCAGTGGTCCTTGTCAATGGCCAGCACTAATCAGTCGAGCCACAGGGCCCCTACTTTGTGCTAGATAATGACCTCCTTTACGTAGCAATGCATGCGGGCAGGAGGCGAGGTTGCTGGTCCCAGCACCTTCGGCGCAGGTCTGCGAACTACACGCCCACCTCCTAGGTAGCCACCTGGGAAACGAAAAACTCGGGGCCCGGATCAAGCCCGTTTCTCCCTGGCCAGGAATTAAGAGGAGGTTCTGCTTTGCCCCTTCCTGCCCGGAGGTCAACTGCGGAAAACCTAGGAGGACCGTCCCCTCTGTCCTATTCCACTGTTTGGGCGCCCCCTTCCACAGATCGGGCGACCGGGTGGGACCCCTGGACCCCTCAGCCCGGGACACAAGTACATTTTAGTCCTCGTGGATTACGCCATACCCGAAGCTTTTCCCCGGTTGTCAGTTTACCTCTAAAGCCATGACGGGAATTACTAGGGACCAGCTGGGGACCCCCAAAGAAGTCTTGACAGACCGGGGGACCCCTTCCCCCGGAAACGTTCAAGGAGCCCGCTGATTACTGAAAATAAAGCATTTAAAGACCTGGGTGTATCATCCTCAAACCGTGATTAGTAGAAGGTTTAATCAAACTCTCAAGCAAATGCTGGAAAGGTTTCAGCGAGGATGGAAGGAACTGGGATCAGCTCCCCCCCTCGCCCTTTGCCTTTGGAAGTCCACAAGCCTCCGGGTTCTCCCCTTTGAACTACTGTACGGGCGAAAACCTCGGGCATATTTGATATTTTGAAAGAAGGTTTGGGGAAAAAGAGGCTCTTCCCCCCCACAAACATACTGGAGTATATGCGCGTTACTGATAGATTTGGAAAGATGGCCTGTCCTAAAAGTCACATGGAGGAGGCTCAACAGCACAGGCCGGTACTCACAACCGCACGTCTCTTGGGAGTTCGCCCGAGTCGGGTCATGGTCCTAGTGCCTACCTCCCACTCTAAATTGCTTGCCCACTGGCAGGGCCCCTATGAAGTTAAGGAGAGGGAAGGGGCGGTCGACTATTTGGTGAGTCAACCCAATCGCGCCAAAGGAGCGGGTTTATCATGTGAACCTGCTGAAACCGTGGAAGGACGGGGCCGATCTCCCCCGGCCAGCCCGCCACTCTTGCCACACACGACCTTAACCGGGGCCCGGGCTTAAGTCCCAGACAGCGGGAGGAGCTGGAAACAGTTATCCGGACCGTCGGAGGTAGTCAGTGAGAACCCGGGAAAGGGCCTCTCTGATTGAGCACAACATCGTGAGAGCCGGGTTGTTGTCCGGGCCTCGTATGTTCTTCGAGGCAAAAGGCTGAAGTGGAGCTTGAGATGCGCATGCTGGAGCTAGGTTGATTGAGGAAAGTTATAGTCCCTGGTCCAGCCCATTGTGCTCGTCGGTAAGCCTGCGGAAGTTGGAAGGGTTTTGCAATGACTTCCGGCCGGCTTAATCAAGTCTCCCAATTTGATGCTTATCCCATGCCGCGTGGGCACCTCGAGAGGCTTGGGCAGGCTCAATACCACCACCACTTTACATGCGAAAGGGTACTGCCAGGTTCCTTTAACGGACTCGGGTAAAACGCCGCTTTAATCCCTAGCGGACTGGCAGTAGTGTCCTTCCATTTGTTACGGGCTCCAGCAACCTTTCAGCGCCTTGGACAAAGTCGCCCGCCTCATAACTCATATAGTGCTGCCTACCTGGATGACGTGGTCATCTATTCCAACACATGGAAGGAACACCTACAGCATGTCCAAAACGTATTACGGACACTTGGTGAGGCGGGGTCCGATTAATCCAGGAAATGCTTCTTGGATTAAGCAAGGCCAAATATTTAGGCTACCTGGTGGGTAGACCGTAAGGCCACAGTGCTCCAAAATTGATGCCATTCTGAAATGGCCCCGTCCCGAACGCCGGCAGGTCAACCTTTCTCGGTACTACCGGTTTAACCCGGTTTTGGAGAAGCGGGGCCCTTGACTGATTTAACAAAAAAGAGGGCCCGAACATTGTGGGATGGACTGAAAAACAGGCGCTGCATTGGTGACAAAGCAGGCCCACGTCCACACCTGTTTTGATACCTAACTTTCTTTGCCTTTCATCCTCCAGGCGGCGCCTGGACACAGGCCTGGCCGTGCTGGAAGCAAAGCGCGTGGTGGGTGGAACACCCATCGTTTTCCCGAGCCCGGGAAAATGTTGGACGGAGACCAGGTATGCTGCAGTGGAGAGGGAGGTCGGCGATTAAATGGGGGATTACCGGGTGAGGTACTACCTGTTGGGCGGGAAATTTACCCCTTTTCACGGACCATGCACCTACAGTGGATGGCCCTCCACAAGGAGTCCGAATCGCGGGGCACCGGTGGTTTCTTGACCTACAGCCTACGTTTTGCTTGCTCATCGGGGGAGCTCTCCGCCAACGCTGATGCTCTTTTCGGGTTCCCGAATTCTCGGTTAGTCAGCCCCACCGTCGGGTCTGGGCTAAGGGGGGCCTTGTCACACCGCAAGGCATGGGAGGCAGCTAAGGTGAGGAAGGCAGTTGAGGCATGCGGTGTGGCAGAGTGCACTGACTCTTTTCTCCTTACTGTGACCATCCCGGATTTCACCTGGATCTCCTGACATCACTTGGGACTGAGCCATGGGAAATGCCACACCAGCTCCAGTCCCTCTGATGTCACCTCCCTTGACCAATGGTGGAAGACCACGTCCGAAACCATCGACCTCACTTCCTGTCTCCCTTTAAAACCTGCCCCCTTTTTCCTTTGTTTCCTCAGTCTTGTTTGGGCTCGGGGTTTTATGCACTGGGGCTCTGTATTTCTACAAAACCACTTTGCAGCCAGGATACCAATATCGGGTGGCTGCCCCAACTCTTTATCTGTCCATGTCTCGTCTGTGACAAGCTCTGGAAAAAGTGCTTCAAGCTTTGGTCTTAAATACAATTCCATTAACCAATGGTATCCTCAAGTACATGGCCTACTTCATTTTAAGGAATTTGCAAAATCAACTTTGTTGATGCCACTGACAATTCTGAAGGGTGGATTAGGTCCCCAGCAGCCTTCATTACTCAAGACTAAAGATTTTTAATTTCAAAAGCCTCTTAGATATAGGACATGCCCTTTAGCATAGGGGCCTTGGCTGGTTGCCACTCATCTGCTATATACAGTGCTGTAGAAGTAGTCTCCTTGTTTTCATGGAATCACATCATTAATCCATTACAGGTTGCACATTTTGGACTGTGGCAACTGTCAGTGGTGACTTCAGCAAATGCACAATGGAGGCCCCAAGAAGCAGGTTTCTTTACGAGCAATGAAAGAACTTCCATTCTCAGCCACGTAATGCTTGTAAGCATTAGAAGAAAGGTACATCCTGGGTGACATTAACTGAGCTCTCTCCTCTCACTGAGCCTTCTAACGTCCCGCAGACACTGCCAGCAAGGCTACCCATCCACAGTTCAAAATGCTGTCAATTGAGGCAAGTATTTTGTCATGGAATCACACCATGGTCTATCCAGGTTGCACAATTTGCAGTATGTTAACTGCCAGTGGTCAGACAAACTTTCGATGTCTAGATTATGAGGACCCTCAGAAGGAATATTTTTACAGAAACCTTTTTTAATTATGTCCTTATTTATTTATTCTGGCCAGTTCTTTAGTTTTTTTAGATTGACTGATCATTAGAATGAATTATCATGTGCCTGGATTGTGACGTCTGAGAATTTATACAAAGTATAATTTAGAGCTGCAGTGTTTTTACTTCCAATTCCATATTTCCTACATATTTCCTCGACTCCAAATAATTTACAGAAAGAACAAATCTATTTTGGTGTACATTTGTGCATTTTTAAAAAGATTTAAATTAGCTATGTGTGATCAAATAATATCCTATTGTTTGGAATATCAAAATTTGGTGGCCTTTAGCCAACTCCAATCACAACATCTCTGGATTATATCCTTACTACCTTAACTCACAGTGATTCTGACATGTCTACTTTTTCCATCTTCTCCTCTGTAGCAGCTGCTCCATCCCATTCCTACCCTTCTTTCCCTCCCTTTAACTTCTGTGTCTTTGGGTTCTGTTATTATTTTGTTCCTTCCCCCCTCTGCTGTGCCAGTTGCTTTTTATCTGGCCTGACTGGGAGCAGGTATGGTGCTTTTTGCCTACTCGAGGTGTGAATGAGGCCCCTGACTGGTCTGCCAATCAACCCAGGAGTGAAGTGCACTCACACACCCGATCAGAGCCTGCACTTCCTGGGACACGATTATGTATTTAAAAACTGCTCTGTGCCACGGACCTCTCATCATACAATAAAATGGTAGATAATCAAGGGTGAAAGTTTGGATTGAAAGCAGAGAAAAATCAAGAGATTGATACAGTGCAGTGGACTGTAGGCAAGGCAGTCACGTGACCTCACAGAGTGTGAGAGGAACAGTGGTCTAGGGATGGCTCAATGCTACAGAGCACTGGAAGGAGCAGGAGTGGATAAAGGCTTCAACGTTAATCTCACAGGTGCTGAGGGATGGTGGTGGGGTGACGGAGCCGAGCTTTGGGCGTCCCAGTGGGTTACTGGCTGAGACGGCGGGGATGAAAGCTGTTAAAGGAGGACTGTGCTTGCTGGTATCTCAGCTGCTGAGCAGACCAAAGGGGTGAACAGAGGAGACAGGAGAGTGGGACGCACTGGGGTTCAGAAAGACAGAGAGACAACCTGATTTTAAATGTGTTTTCTAACCTTGATTTGAACATATTTTTTCATTCTATTTATTTATTCATTTTATCTTCTACTTATTTTTATGGATTATTTATTCATGAATGTATTTATCGAAGACTGCACTGTACTTTTGAACATGCTGAAACATTTTTGATTGCTCTGGAATAAACTGCAAGCACTTTGCACCAGTCTTGTTTCTGTCTCTCTGCACATGACTATTACTGTCCCGTAAACAGGCTATGCCAAGGATGTGGGCTCCCAAAAGCCAGGATCATCAATTGCAGGTAGTGGCTATAGGAATCACTTATTACACTTACCGTATTTAACTAATTTAACTTTGCCCTTGCATCATGTAACACAGTAAGTGTCATGCTGGTGTATAGATTTTTACCGTGGCATAGTGTTTAATTGACCTTATAACAATTCAGATTTTAAGTGAAAGAGTTTTTGAGTCATCTACTGTCAAAACTGAATACATCATATTCATAAATATTATATACAGAAACAAAACAGAAACCAGGTGTTAGTTGGCCACAGCCTCATACCCAGAATAATTCTCTGTGTCATTCACAAAGGATTTCTCTTTTACAGTACTTATAGTTTCATTGGGCACAAATAGCAATTTGTCTAAACAATGTAATACTAATGTACAGTATTTCTTTCATGAATTTTTCATATTTTAATATAAGGCATGATGTATAACAGTATGCTATGCTTCCAGAATTAAATGTGCAAAGTACAGGACGTTCTATATGGTATCAAAGTTTTAGATCAACTGAACTTCACTGTGATGTTATTTAGACATTTTCTGAATTGACAACATTTTTTTATATGAAATATTAGATTTTCTCTGCCAATCTGTTGGTTGACAAAACAAGTGACTAGAAGACGAGGCTCCAGACTAACAGAGTTTCACGAAAACTGCATTTTAAAATTTTTGAATGCCTTAAAACTTGCAACAACATACTGCTGGATTTTAATATTTAAATTGGATTAGTGACACATATTGAGCAGGTTGTGGGATTTGAACTTGCAAATTACACATTAAAAACCAAAGCCTTTTACCACAATCCCTCAATGGTAAGTAATGTTACCTCACTAATGAAGTTTCCTGGGTTAAATTCCTGACATGACTGGCGTCTGTAGACTTCACAAATCATTTATGTGTCTTGTGCTTATTTATTCTTTGCTTACATTGACTTTCCTCTCAAATCGCTATGAATGACATTGTTCACCATTGGTTCCTGCCTTGTGCCATTATGGTCTAGATTGGAATTGGTTTCTTGTAACCCTGAATTGAATGAGGATGGTTTCAGAATGTTATGTCTTGTATATATGCACAAGTAATCTTCATTGAATAACATTACCATAAAGCACCAAGAGAATAGCTTAACACAACTGTGTAAGGATTTTTCACTCAAATCTAAAAGAAAAGCAGAAATAATGTACATCCATAAAAGAAAAAGTGGTAAATAAGTAAACAGGCAATTTAATCTTTCCCAAGTCATTGCAACTTTAAGAGATTACAGATAGAAAGCCATTAATTTTAAATGTCCTCAAGTTTGTATTCAATAATTAAACAATCCACTGAATTAAACTAGATACCTAAAGTGCAAAGTGCAATGAGTGTTCAATGATGACAGCTTGAAGTGGAATGACAGCAATGCAGATGTTTTCGCTTGAATTAGGCAATTCATTTTTAAGATGAATATAAAAGGATGTGAGTATGATTACAGTGCACCTGGCATGCTGAGTTTGGAAATACGCACAGATATCTGAGCATAAACATGCAAAGAAGAGTACACTTCCAAGCAGCTAAATGCAGAAAGCTTTCTGACCAATCTCAAGAGAAACTATAAAAAGGGTTGTAATCATCAATAAAAATACACAATCAAAAATAACAAAGACGAAACACAACCACAATCAGGCATGAGGATGCCAGAACAAGCACATTACAATATTAGATTATTGTATAACACAAATACATCCATCCATAAAATCCTTGACTGCCTTTTTTTCAAATTAGCACAACATATCTTTAAAAATATTACATTGGCATTTATACAAAACTCTGCAGAAAGTCTCCCTGGTCTTAACATGCTTTTCCATACCCTTACCTTCTCTTCAGTATTTTTTTCATCTCTAGCAATCAGTTTTTGATTAATACTGTTTTCATTATTCTTTCTAATTGACTTTTTCATTATACTCATCCTTTTCCTTTAGTTTCCTGTTCCAGTCTTGATATGCAGTGGTAGAAATTTCCTGTTAAACAAAAAACTTTTTTCCAAAATGTCTGCTCGGTCTTCCATGGTAGTGAAAGTAGGCATTGCTTTTTAAAGCATTACAGCCTGAAATTTTAATGATCCTGGAATTTCCACACTCACTCTTTCAAGATGTAAAACAGTGCAGTAAATAATTATCCAAAGTATTACAATAGTCTGGCACAACTAATACAAAGATATGCTGGTTCTAAACTTTTTATATACTCTCTGTCACATCATGGTTTCAAAATTAATACATCAAGGAATTCAAAGCGTGCTGTGTCTTTGTCTAACCTGTTTAATCCTGAGCAGGGTGCATGGGCCAGGCTGGAGCCTAACCCGCAAGCATTTGAAAGGCAGGAATAACCCCTACACACGGCGCCAGTCCATCGCAGGGTGAGTTCATCTACACACACACACCACTACCCTACACACACACACACACACACACCACTACTACCGCAACCACTCTAGGGACAGTTTAGTGAAGCCAATCCACCTAACCTGCATGCTGGTCTGTAGGAAGAAACTGGAAAACCCAGAGGAAGCTCACGTAGACACAGGGAAAATATGACCTGGGATGTGGACCCTGATCTTCTTACTGTGATTTCAAACCATGTCACAGTGAATTGTGCATTAAAAAGATCTTCCATACTTGTCTTTCCAAAGCAATAGGAATTCAAGGTCTAGTGTCAGTAGCAAAAAGATTGCCTCAGATTCTGATATAGGGTTAACTGCTGAAGGAACAGATGTAAGAATTTTCCTTAGGCATATACAATACCTTAACATGATACAGTATATCATGTAATGCAATTGCAAAATTATGATAACTATAATGAAAAAGGTGTCTAAATTATAGTCAAGTCTTAAAGTATTGGAAAGAATTATTATCTAGAACATACTGTTTTTAATTATCTTATGAACCAGTTATTAGAAAATTGGTTAATTAATTGGAGTATTATGTGATGGATTGGAATGGTCACAGTCATGCTATAATACTAAATGGCAGTACAACAACAACAACATTTATTTCTATAGCACATTTTCATACAAATGATGTAGCAGCTCAAAGTGCTTTACAAGATGAAGAGAGTAGTACTAGGAAGTTGTACCTGTTAGCCATTATGAATGTAGTGGGAAGTCAAGCAAAATGACAGTTTATTGGCTAACAAACTAACTAACTAAAATCTTGCCAGAAAAAGGGCCTGAGTTGCCTTGAAAGTTTACATATTGTAATGTTTTTTAGTTAGCAAATAAAAGGGTGTCATTTTGCTTGACTTCTCACTACAAGATGAAGAGAGAAAAGTTTATAAAAAATAAAAACCTAAAAATAAGATTAGGCAATACTAAGTAACAAAGAATAAAGTAAGGTCCAATGGCCAGGAGGACAGAAAAAACAAAAAACCAAAAACCCCAGAGGGCTGAAAAAAAAAAAAAAAACCAAATCTGCAGGGGTTCCAAGGCCACAAGACCACCTTGACCCCACCGGCATTCTATCTAATGTAAATTATCTCAATCGTCCTCATGGTTTTCAGGCTTCACTTGGAAGAATAACCAAAACAATAATAAACAATCTGAGGTGACACAAATATGGGCACATAAGGCCACAGCAAATTAAATACAAATTAAATGATGATGCAAAAGCATAACACATTTTTGGCTTAGCCCTTGGGATTTTCATTTTTATAATAATATTTTTGTATTCTAGAGAACAATTTTTCTTTCAATTTTCAATAAATGTAAACATTTCCTGGTTGATTTTTAACAATGTCTTTGTGCTTGTGCAATCCACTGAACCGCAGACAATAGAAAGAAGAAAGATGGATAGAACTGAAAAAGCAAGTGAAAGAAACCTGTGTTGAAGTCCATCCGAGCTGCTTCAGTGTATTCACAACTGGAATAACAAATTGACATCATGCTGGACAAAGAAAATGTTATTAACTGCATTTGGGGCTTTCTAGATAACCTAGCCTAAAAGGTCTTATTTGATTTCAATTTTGGTTACTCATTTAGTTAATTAAAAGTGTGGCTGGGAATAGAATATGCAGCAGAAAGTTTCTTCTTTGTATGTCTTAACGAATGAATGAATGAATTAATATTGCTGTTATGAAACCGTCAATTTTGCCTGCTATTCAGTTTTGTTTTTTGTTGTATAGAGTATGAAATTAACTTGAGACTATGAATTCATCTGCATGCTGATCACTACTTATGATAAATTAAATAAAATACTCTTATACTGAACTGATAGATATTATATACTAAAGCACACTTAATTTTGTTTCAAATTTTAAACATTTGTCTTGATACTGAAGAAATGAGAAGAATTATAATAAAATATGTATACAGGTGTGAAGTTTGTATGCTTTTTTCCCACTTTTATGAGGTCTTTTAGGTTAATTGGTGACGCCAAGTGTTAGATGTGTGCGTAACTGTGCAATAAACTGAAATGAAGTGGAGACTCACCAGGGCTGCTTCCTGTTTGGGTCTGATGATGCCATATAAACGCGTAAATCTTGATCTATGTGTCATTATAATGAACTAGTGAGAAGCCGAGTAGTATACGGCGTGTAAGAACAGGCACGGAAACGGTGAAAGGAATTCAGTATAACAAAGGCTTTGGAAACCACCGTCACAGTATAAAGAAAATAGCAAGGAGCCAAACCAATGCCAGTAATCGAGAGAGTACCTTCCTGTAGCAGGCTACGAAGCGCATAGACATATATAGATAGCGCCGATTCCATATGTTGCCCAGTCAACCACGATAAGTCAGCACGTCTGCCCTATTGCGAGTGGAAAAAGTACCATTTAAACTAATACAGGTAGACGATGAAAAAACAATAATGTTTTAAACAGTATCGTTTACATACAACAGATTTTGGCGAATTGTTTACATGCAATTATTTATATCCATTTATACAGAGCAACGGTGGACGTGGAAGTAGGATTAGAGATAATGGGCGGAGCTCTGTCGTGCGTTCCCCATGATGCAGAAGGAGGGTTAGAGTTGGCGGGCGGGGCTCTGTTGTGCATATCCCATGGTCTTAGAGTTGGTGGGGGCTCTGTGAGTTGGTGGGCATGGCTCTGTCTCTTGCGCCTCTCTGTCTTGCTTGCCCTTAGTTACAGTTGGCGGGGGGCTCTGTCGAGCGTATCTCATGGTCTTAGAGTTGGTGGGGGGCTCTGTGAGTTGAAGGGCATGGCTCTCTGTCTGCTTAGCCACTGTCTCTTGCGTCTTACTGAATTATATATATAGATTGGGATAAGTGGGTTGAAAAAAACAGAGTGAATAATTATTTAACTAAAATAAGATACTCAAAGGGCTCTTAAATTAGTATTTAGTAATGCAACACAATACACATTAAATGTACGGTCATATACATGATTTTGCAATTGCAGAACGTTTTCAACAGGTTTTGATGTTACTAAAAATATGGGAAAAGAAAGATGTTCTCAGTGCTCTGATTTCATTATTTCAACTACAGCAACAACAAAAGCAAAATGGACAGATTCAACATTATAATTAATATAATTATTTAGACAGTTAAAGAGAATATGGTACTTGGATATGACGAAAGCTTGATAAGAGAAATTCTGAAAAATCTGCATAAACTACTGTAGATAGCAAACTAGCAACATTACATTCATCCCTTTTTGTTAGTCATCAATCTATTAATGCCAAGATTCCAATGCAAAATAATCCATCCCAGTTATGGCATCATATAAATAAATTAACAATTTAAAGAACTACAAAATACTTTTACATAATTAACAATTCATAAATCTTAAACTACAGCCCCAACCATTTGTAAAGTAATAATCAGATTAAAACACACTTTCTACCTGCTTTTCCTGGGATGCCTGAGGCCAAGTCTAGTCGGCCAAGCAGGACAGACTAGGCCAAACTTTCTAATTAAAATCCCTTTCCCAAATTTTTCCTGATGAATTCCCAGATCCTCACAGGGCAGTCAAGAGATATAACCACTCTAGCATGTCCTGGTACATCTCCTAATGGGGTATGCTTAGCATGTTTGACATGCCTAGGAAGGGTTATAATTTCATGGCCAAGCCACCTCCACTGGATCCTCTCAATCCAGAGAAGCAGAGGCTCTACTCCCAGGCTGATCAGCTCCTCACCCTGTCATACAGCGTGAGCACAGCAATCCTGTGCAGGTACCTCACTTTCACTGCTTATTCTCACAATCTCGTGATTTCGATTACTATCCAAATGTGGATGGGAAGGAAGGCTGACCAGCAATTTAAAAGCTTTGTCAAAGGGCTTAGCTGGTCCATTATTTATAAAACCCCTCCATTGCACAAATTAATTTGGTCAATTTTAAAATCACCTCAACCATCATTTTGAGCTAGACTGAGGTACCTGAACTTTTCCCCAAGAGGCAGCTGTTTAACCTTTATAACTACAAAAAGAAGGCTCTTGGATAAAATAGGCCAATGATAAATGACTACTGGCTACTTAAACAAATGACAAAATTTATGTTTGCATAATTAACATGTTCAGTTTACACGATACAGTTGTATTTTCCTTTTTAGTTATTTCTGAAATAAGAAAAATTCTCAACTACTTCACTAGTTTAATATATTCTTGGAATATAATGTTTTGCTGTTACTAAGAAAAAGTAGTTTTACATCGAATAAACACTGCCCAATATCAACTATCCTTTTATGTAGTAAGCAACATGATAGTAAATCATGCAGGCTGTTTATTTAGGAATCAGACTGACCTTGAACCCAGTACTATCCAGAGTGTGTCTAATTCTAATAAAAAATTAATAAAACTGTGATAAAATAGTTACAGCAAGCGTCCAAATCGTATGCCTTAGGTGAAAATGAATATATTTAAAATAAATAAAGGTCAATGATAAATGTCAAATTTGGAACATCAGAATGGAAATGTAGCAATTAAGTGTTAAAACTGTACTTTAATATAACTATAAGAGGAATTACAAACATATTTGATATTCCCCAAAAACCCCCTTTTTACAAAAAAAAAATTGAAGGGAATGCTGAACAATTAATAACAGAATGGTTTAGTAAACTGATATGTTTTTTCCCCTTTTATTGTCTCAAAGTTAGTTTTAAAAAAAATAAATTAATTAATTAATAAATTAATAAAAAAAAAAAAAGACAGATTATAACCAAATTCAAGAACCCCTACGGGGTGATGCAACACATTTTTACCAAAAGGAAAGAAAAATTTCCCAAAAAACTATATATGTGATTTCCAAACACCTAATGGAAAGAAATAACAGAATGAGATCTTTCATACCTGGAAAACTGCATGTCTAGTAAAAAAAAAGTGAAAAAGTGCAAAGGGGTGCCACCCTGTGGTGGTGTCACATTTGAACATAAATATGAAAAAAAAAAAAAATTAAATGAATTTCAAATTTTAGGAAATTGGAATTAATTTAATTTTTGTTATAGATAAGATATATTGAAAATTGAAGGGGAATGCATTGTAAAATTGCACATTCTACTGTTTTGTTTTTTTTTTTTCTCCTATAGCATGATTTCCCCCAAGACGAAAGGTGTATAAATTGGGCCATAATTAAGGCTCATTTGGAAATGAGTGTGCTTAGGTGGAGCCGGGGCCCCATCCATGGCTGTTTTCCCCCAACCTCCATTGAAATGGGAAAAAAGTGGGCTTCTTTTTGGTCTTGAATGGATCGAATTCATTATGTTAGTAAATTTCCAAAATATAAAATCATTTAGTTCTGATGTTGCGAATCTGTAAAGGAAACAAAAAAATTGTTGGATATAAAAAAACTTTTAAAAAATAACATTAAAATAAAATAAAAATTTTCTAAAATTAATATTTCATATTTTATCATGACCCGTTCACAATTTTGGGGGTAGTAAATTTCATTATTTATGGAAATATAATAGAGATATAGAAAAAGGGGGGTAGTGGCCAAAATTAAAAATGTTTTCAAATCCTAATAACAAAAAAAAAAAAACAAAAAATGATTCATTTTTTTAAGGAAAAGATCCCAAAATTCACTGTAGATTTAGAAAGAACTAGACCAAATATACAAGGAATTTCAAAAGAAATTTTTAGAATCTATATATATATATATATATATATATAAAATAAAATTTAATTTCTGTCTGCCGTTAAAGGCCATAAAAAAAACCACTGCACCTTTTTTCAAAATGAGTTATTTTACTAACTTCAATAACTAATTAGACAGGCTATCAAAATTTGTTTTTCTATAATAAAATTTAGGAAAAAATTATCAGCTGAAATAATTTTAAAATTTAAAAGCACCATATCCCTGGATAGAAAACCCAATAGTGTCAGTCATTGTCCCCCCCATACCCCAACACAGGGTCACGGGTTGGGGAGCCAACCCCAGACAGCACGGGGACAAGGCAGGAACAAATTCGGGGAGGGGCCAACCCACACAGGACACACACACAAAACCAAGCACACACTAGGAAAATTTGACCGAATGCACCTAACCCCATGTCTTTTGACTGTGGGGGAAACTGACACCCAGGGAAAACCCCGAAAAGGGGAAAATGCAAAACCCCCAAAGGAGGGGCCCAAGCAAAACCCCCTTTTAAGAGGCAGCAGTACAATCAAATATGAAATTCAGGGAATGGTTTTTTGTTGAACATCTTATTTTTAAAACTTTTTCTGTTTAATCAATGTGTCTAGTGGGAAGTTTGGGGAATCTATTTAGTTATTTGATCAGTAGTAAAAAAATTTAATTCATCATTAGGACTAATGAAATGAACACTACAAATGTTTTTATATTATTTGGAATGACAAAAAACAAAGTATAAAAGCTATTAATGCCAAAGTGTGTTAAAGCTTGTGAGCATCTTTGGGCGACAAAAAAGATTTTTAAAAAATTTTTGGGTTTTCTTTTTAATGACAGAGACCCAAAAAATGACAGGTGACATGATCCTTTTAAGGGGTATATGTGTCTGTTCAAACATCGGGAAACCCCCCCTTTCACCCAAATTTTTACAAACACGGTTTTGTCTGAATCTGAATATTAAATTAATAAATTTGGTTTTTTTACTCAAAACTCTTTTAATTGCTGTATCAAAAAAAGTTTTAATTTTTTCGAATGTATATTTAAAAAAAAAAACATATTTAATGTTTGTCTTGGGAAAATAATAAGCAGACAAATAACCAATTTGTGAAAAGATTTGTGCTTGACCAGGAGTAACAAAATCCCTTTGAGCCAGCAGGAGTTAGGAGTGGTGCAAAGTTTCCAGGGATCTAAATGCTGCCCACAGTGAAGAAGAGTGCGTGGTGCTAGACCCCCATTTGTCCCCCCAGGGTCAAGATGTACAATATGATTGTGGTGTATTCTAACACTATCATTTCAACAGTATCACTGAACTATTAAGATAATTAGTATTACTAATCTACAAACTGTTCTTTGCTGTAAAATTATTTTAACGTAATTTAAAAAGATTGCAAGGGCTTAATAAGCTCGAAATACTAAAAGCTAAATAATATTTAAAAGTGTGCCCTTCAGTCACAATGAGAAGGGCATAAGTTCAGATATGCTTTTTATTTATTTTATGCATGTAATGCACAATATACCACTCTTTCGGGCAAAGCCAGGAAGAACACCTAACAGAACAATAAAATACTATTTTAAAAAAAGTACTTAATTATTTTATTAGTTACCTCGCTATTGACAACAAACCATTGAAAACATGTTTCTAATTTTATTCATTTGTAGTCACTTGCTTTAGTCTAATTCTATTAAATAAAAAAATCTACAGTAAGAGAAGTTTGCATATTTTCATATTCTCCAGGCAATTGAGCATTCACCATAATATACTGTACATTTCATTCTATTATTAGTAAATCTTACCTCTGTGGTCCTTGAATGCTGATCATCCCAAATCTTCTGAACAATCCCAAAAATTCAACTGAAACTTCTGGTCTTGAAACCAGTCTTAATGTGTACCAGTTATGCTTGCCACTGCACCACCTATAGCGAGGTAGTAACCATAGCCTAACAAAGAGATTAGAAAATATAGAGAAGGCAGGATTTACAAAACTCTTCAATGTGAAAAAGGTAAAACTCCATTCAGATACCTATTACTTTCTAATTCAATTTACCGTGGTGAAAAAATATTTGCCCCTTCCTGATTTCTTATTCTTTTGTATGTTTGTCACACAAAATGTTTCTGATCATCAAACACATTTAACCATTAGTCAAATATAACACAGTAAACAAAAAATGCAGTTTTTTAAATGATGGTTTTATTATTTGGGGAGAAAAAAATCCAAACCTACATGGCCCGTGTGAAAAGTAATTGCCCCTTGTTAAAAAATAACCTAACTGTGTATCACACCTGAGTTCAATTCCGTAGTCACCCCAGGCCTGATTATTGCCACACCTGTTTCAATCAAGAAATCACTTAAATAGGAGCTGCCTGAAAAGGAAGTAGACCAAAGCCCCTAAAAAGCTAGACATCATGCCAAGATCCAAAGAAATTCAGGAACAAATGAGAACAGAAGTAATTGAGATCTATCATTTTTGTAAAAGGTTAAAAAGCCATTTCTAAAGCTTTGGGACTCCAGTAAACCCACAGTGAGAGCCATTATCCACAAATGGCAAAAACATGTAACAGTGGTGAACCTTCCGGGAAGTGGCCGGCCGCCCAAAATTACCCCAAAGGCGCAGAGGCGACTCACCCGAGAGGTCACAAAGACCCAGGACAACGTTTAAAGAACTGCAGGCCTCACTTGCCTCAATTAAGGTCAGTGTTCCGACTCCACCATAGAAGAGACGGGGAAAAAAGGGCCCTGCATGGCAGTTTTCCCAAGATGCAAACCACTGTTAAGAAAAAAAGAACATTAGGGCTCGTCTCAGTTTTGCAAAGAAACATCTCAATGATTCCCAAGATTTTTGGGGAAAATACCTTGTGGGCTGATGAGACAAAAGTTGAACTTTTGGAAGGCAAATGTCCTTACATCTGGCGTAAAAAACACAGCATTTCAGAAAAGAACATCATACCAACAATAAAATATGGTGGTGGTAGTGTGATGGTCTGGGGTTGTTTCTGCTCAGGGCCTGGAAGGCTTTGCTGTATAGATGGAACCATGAATTCTACTGTCTCAAAAAAACTGAAGGAGAATTCCGCCATCTGTTCACAACTCAAGCTGAAGCGATCTTGGGTGCTGCAACAGGACAATGACCCAAAAACACACCAGCAAATCCACCTCTGAATGGCTGAAGAAAAACAAATGAAGACTTTGGAGTGACTGCAAAGTCCTGACCTGAACCCAATTGAGATGCTATCATGCCCTTTAAAAAGGCGGTTCATGCTAGAAAACCTAAAATAAAGCTGAATTACAACAATTCTGCAATGATGAGGGCCAAAATTCCTCCAGAGCTGTAAAGACTCATTGGTTATTGCAAGCGATTGCAGTTATTCTAAGGTGGCCCAACCAGTTATTAGGTTCAGGGGCATTACTTTTCCAGGATGAGGTTTGTATTTTTTCCCCCTATATAATAAAACCATCATTTAAAAAACTGCATTTTGTTTACTTGTTATATTTGACTAATGGTTAAATGTTTTTTGATGATCAGAAACATTTTGTGTGACAAACATGCAAAAGAATAAGAAATCAGGAAGGGGTCAAATAGTTTTTCACACCACTGTAGATATGCAGCAACTGCAGAAATTCAAAAATCAAGTACTGTATAAGAAAAAATTTTCCATAATAAAGTGAAAAAAATGTAAATAGTTTAAACTGTCACAGTTATAAATGAATGATTATCTTTGGTAGAAGGTTAGCGGCAAAATGTTGTGAAATATATATTAGTATAGAAACAAGTAGCGAGGCTTTTTACTAACAGTTTGAGGATTCAGGAAATATGCAGAGTTTTACTTGCACAAGTTTCTATTAAATGATTACTATGATCCATCATCTAAATGTTGATAAACACCACATGAGTTGAAATGGATTATAATTAAAACATAAAAAGTCCCATTTTATAAAATAAAATAAGTAGGAATGGTTCCAGATTAGAAGGCTGTCTTTTGTATCTTTGATTTTTTAATGTAACTCAGTAAGATTTCAGACTTCCATGAACTGTTTAATATTTAAAAAATTCAAATATAAAAGAAAACAATGTAAATTCTTTTTATTACTTCCAAAAAATAAAGTAGGCATCATTACAAAAAAAACCAAAAACTCTTTAAACTGTATCCTATCCTTATATAGACTCAAAGTGCTTCAAAATGTTGGAACACAAACCCACAACAAAACAAAAAACACCTGTATATATCCATCCATTTTCCAACCCCTGAATCTGAACACAGGGTCATGAAATCACTGGGGCCAATCCCAGCCAACACGGGTGCAAGGCAGGAACCAACCTGGCAGGGCGGCAACCCCTTGCAGGACACACACAGCAAGCACACACCTAACCTGCATGTCTTGGAATGTGGAGGAAACCAGAGTACCCAGGGGAAACCCAGCAGACATGGGAAGAATATGCAAAATCCAACAGGAGGGACCCAGGAGCGTCTCCCTTTAACTGGAGTCAGCAGGCTACCATTCCGCCACCGTGGGGCCTCTGTATTATATCCCTCAAATGTACAAATTCAAGGGGCCTTTCAAAAAGAAATGAAGGAAAAACAAAAACA